>NW_007731194.1:87706-99106 GCF_000696425.1 Galeopterus variegatus
GAAATAGGTCACTGTTTTGAATATGGATTATTCTAGGAGAAATTTTTAATGAAAGAGAGACACAGAGAGAGAGAAAAAAATCACCTCCAGATAATGAAGATTTAGAAACAACAAACTCTTAAACTTTTCTAATGACCTTGGAAAGAAGGTGATAAAAATAAATCTATACTGTTTGAATTATCTTGAATTTAATGTTACAATTTATAGCTCAGGGGTCTGGGCACATGTAAATCCTTGTACCTCCCTGTGGCTACATTCCTCCTCCTAAAGCAAGGCAATCAGGACTGTCCCCTATCTCACAGAAACGTTTTGATTAAAAATAAAGATGTTATAAATATAAGCTGCTATGATTGTTAAGAAACTTTAAAAGATATTAAATAATACCTGTTACTAATATTTGACTGAAAATTTAAGATATTTTGTATCTACATTCAGACCCAGAAACTAAATCAAGTACAACTTGTTTTAATCAAATCAGTATGTATAAATTAAGGGGTACGCATTTGTGTTACCAAAGAAGCTGTGATGTAGGTCTGACACAGGATGGAAACTCTCAGATTCACAGGAGGGCGAGGTTGCTGAGTCTCTCAGTTCCCCCTGCCAATTCTCCTAACCCATAAAACCCATTCTAGTCCCAGGATTGGGGGCTCTCCCAATCCTGTATGAGGGGCTGGTGCCAAAACTGCACCCCAAATCAGGCACATGCAGGTTCTACAGGGACCCCACGTCAGCCTTTACCTGTTGGAGCCAGATAGCACTGGAGATGAATAGTCACCATGCCACTGTCAAATTATGGAATGTTGCTAAGCCTCAGTTCCCCCATTTGTAAAATTGGAAAAGTGATAGTATATCCCCAGAGGTTTTTTGTGAAGATTAAATGAGATATTCCATGTAAGGTACTCAGCACAGTTCACAGTGCACAATGCACAGTACATACTGAGTGCTTATAGAAAGAACTGCTTTATTATTATTACAATTATAATCATTATATAGTAATAGTCTTGTCTCATTTCCCAGATTCATAGATATGAGTTTCATGCCCTGATGCCCGCTATAGTCACCAATTTTTCCAGCCATAAGGGGACCTCAGTCCTCCTGTGACTTTCTGTCCTCAAGCCTCACACCTGGGCTCAAGGTCTTTCTGGGCCTCCAATAATTGCTTGCTGTTTGAACCTCAGTCAATCACCAACCCACATATCTCCTCACCCCCTCCCCAACATGGAAGAAGATTCTGATTTGTTTGGACTTTTGATTAATTATGCTCATATCTGATCAGTTTTTCTCTGCACAGTTGATCTCAGAATTCAAACCAACTCTCAAATTCACATTTCCAAGTGTCATTTCAGCAATCTCTCTCTCATTTGTGCTCCCCAACTGGTGACTAATATCTGGACTTGGTTGTCTCCAATCTAACTCACTCTGCCACTCCTTAAACTCAAACTCAGACTTGGGCACATTAATTCATAACATACCTGCTCTGTTATTTTATGAATTCTAAAACAGCAATTTTCTTTTTTTCTGGCCTTGCAACCAATTTGAAACTTTACTTTTTTTGGTGACTGGCCAGTACAGGGCCAGAACCTATGACCTTTATGTTATAAGGCTGCACTCTAAACAACTGAGCTAACAGGCCAGCTAATTTGAAACTTTAATGGCAAGCTTTTCCAGTTCCTGTTCCACCAATGAGTCTTTTGACAAGGCACGGGAACTTATTTCAAATCCTCTCTGTAAGACCACTGTTGATCATTGGGTCATTCGAAAGTTACCTGGACTGGGCCGGCCCCATGGCTCACTCGGGTGAGTGCGGCACTGTTAGCACCGAGGCCGTGGGATCGGATCCTATATAGGGATGGCCAGTGTGCTCACTGGCTGAGCGTGGTGCAGACCACACTGTGCCAAGGGTTGCGATCCCCTTACCAGTCAAAAAAAAAAAAAAAAAAAGTTACCAGGATTAGTATAGGAACTGGTGTGAAAGTTGAGAAATGTGCTCCTCAAAGATCAAATACAGTTGTATGATATGTATTGCACATTTGATTGTGTATACCATAATTTATATCTTCTCACCAAGGCAGGGATAATCTAAAAAGTCGAGTGAGTAGCAAAAGTCTGGAGTACAAAATGTGACTGGAATCCGAATGCACACAGATTGCATAACCAGCCATGAATCTGGTGTGTAAGAAAAGCTGGTCTGGAGTCCGCCCAACATGGGTTGGCATCTTGCTCTGCCACTTACTAGCTACGTGTTTAATCTCTCTAAAATTCGGTTTTCTCACATGTGAGATGGGCATTACGTTTGTATTATTAAAAGATAGCAGCAGTTATTTAAATCAGGTGCTTCTAAAATACTTTTAATGGAGCTCAAAAGAGACTGCCTTCTCAGACAAAGAGATAATAGACTTAGAAATTTTAATGGGATAATCTAATCTCTCATTTTCAGAGGTTTTGAGGGTATTTTACTGAGAAATAAAAATGACTTGTTGAAGCTTAACTAATTAGTATTGAAACAGAAAAAGAATCTGGGTTTCTATGTAGCAGCTAGGAGGTCTCCTGACTTTTTTTCCCGGAATATAACATTCATTCCCTCTAGAGAATCCTTGGGTTCCATAAGGCATCTCTTTAATGCAACAACAGAGTTCAGATTCAAGTGCAAGGAAACTTGCAGTTCAGTACCAGCTCTGAAAGGGGAAGGAAGAAAGTACACTTTAGGTCTGTTGGTAAGAAAAAAAAAAGCAGATTTTGCAGAATATTTCTCCAATGTTGTGAACTTTTCATCAAATAATTGAGCCATGTCTCAGAAAATCTTCAGGATGTCAACAATGCCCCCATTTTATGAAAAAGGTGTGAAAGCCAGAGGGGGAAAAGCCAGATACACACACTCACTCTNAACATTCATTCCCTCTAGAGAATCCTTGGGTTCCATAAGGCATCTCTTTAATGCAACAACAGAGTTCAGATTCAAGTGCAAAGAAACTTGCAGTTCAGTACCAGCTCTGAAAGGGGAAGGAAGAAAGTACACTTTAGGTCTGTTGGTAAGAAAAAAAAAAGCAGATTTTGCAGAATATTTCTCCAATGTTGTGAACTTTTCATCAAATAATTGAGCCATGTCTCAGAAAATCTTCAGGATGTCAACAATGCCCCCATTTTATGAAAAAGGTGTCAAAGCCAGAGGGGGAAAAGCCAGATACACACACTCACTCTCTGAGACTGCCACCCAGCATTCTCTCAGATCAGAGTGGTTCCTACACAGAATTGATTCAAATATACTCAGAACACCTGGAATTGAATCAAAGCATTGTAGACACCAGGAAAAACACTCTGAGATCTCTACTGGCTTTGTGCTGAGTTCAATAAGACCAACTGACCAAGCTCTCTCTTGATTATTCATTTTGGCAAATTCCGTCATGGACAGCTCAGTTAGTGGTACTAATATGTAAGCTGGTGAAAGAGAGCTCCTATTTTATGTCATTTACAAATCAAATCATAACAAAGCATTTGAACATCCTACATCCTCTGAAAGAAACATTTGAACATGTTACATCGTTAGACACTTAAAACTCCAGCTGCTACCAAAGTCCTAAAATAATTCAGGACTCACTAGAACAACACTTATCTATTGAAGGTTCACTTTGTTCTAAGGACTAGGCAGCCATTATAAAATTAACCTACAGTATAATAAGTAAGAAAGGTTGGGGAGGTGAACATGTGTTAAAATAACAAAGTTAGGGCAGAATGTTAAGATGAATGAAAGTGAGAGTGCTTTACGTATATCATTTTCCTTAATCCCTATGACAACCTAATGAGTTAGGTATTCATTTCTACTCATTTATAAAATGGGAGACACCTCGATGCCAAGGCAGTAAGTGGTGGAACTAGAGTTCTGACTAAGGTAATTGGGCTCCAGAGCACATATAAGTAGCTACTACACTCTTCAATGGTAACACTCATGTAAAGAATATATGCAGATTGTCAATGGGGCCGTGAGCTGAAGATTAATATACTCGTATTTAAAGAGATTTGGATTTCTAATATTATTGAATAACATCAGGAATACCACATTTGGGGGTTGCAAACTCAGATGCTTGTGAGGACCCGGCATTTAGCCCAAGCATGAAAGATGAGTAGAACCTGGTAAATTGAAGAGGAAGGCAAAGAGATTGCAGAAGAGAAAAAATAATACTCCAGGCAGGAAAGTGTGGCATGTGGAAGGGCAAAATAATTAATAATATGGATTATAATACAGTCAATAATTATATAGAATTCTACACAGTNAGATTGTCAATGGGGCCATGAGCTGAAGATTAATATACTCGTATTTAAAGAGATTTGGATTTCTAATATTATTGAATAACATCAGGAATACCACATTTGGGGTTTGCAAACTCAGATGCTTGTGAGGACCCAGCATTTAGCCCAAGCATGAAAGATGAGGAGAGCCTGGTAAATGGAAGAGGAAGGCAAAGAGATTGCAGAAGAGAAAAAATAATAGTCCAGGCAGGAAAGTGTGGCATGTGGAAGGGCAAAATAATTAATAATATGGATTATAATACAGTCAATAATTATATAGAATTCTACACAGTAGTCTATACTCTTTTGATCTCCTCTGTGCCTGTGATTACATATTTTTCTATTTTCTCATGTTACACACTTGTGTCTTATCCCTTTTCTTGATCAGTCTTTGCTCTTTGTTTGAAAATAAAGTTTTATCAATTTTTTAGTCATATTATTTTTCCATTTCCAGTTCTTAATATGTTTTTGATCTTATTTCTTGATACTTTTATACTTTCCACTTTTTACTAGTTTGAGACTTTTATCCTAATTTTCTTTCTACTTTTTACTAGTTTTAGACTTTTATCCTAATTTTTCATTTATTTTATTTTTATGCTTTTTAAAATTAAGTTTATATTACCAGTTTTGATCCTTTTATCTTTTATTTAAAACATCTATTTTTATGTCATTATTGTTCAACTTTTAATCTTTATTAAATTTTCTAATAGGATATTATAAAATTTTTACTCGATGATCATTTCTTCTAGTTTTACTTTATCTTACTCCCATTTTCATTCATCCTTACATTCTGCCCTAATTTTGTTATTTTAACACATATTCACCTCCCCAACCTACCCTATTTAGAACATCGTATCTTATTTTTAGCTATTTTTATTATGGCTGCCAAGTATGTGGCCATATGGGGAGCAGCAGAAGAGCACAGACCTTTGACAGAAGTGGTTGAAAGCTCTCTTCCAACCTTACCACTACGTACTCCATCCCCTTCTGCTCCTAAGGCTTCCCTTCTCCCAAATCCCCAGTCTCCCAGCCCATGAGTGTTGACTCTTAAAACCTCACCCCAGGAGTCCCAGAAAGCCCAGGTTTGGCTCTCTCAAGGACTATAATTCTCTCTGTGAAGGTGTCACATTTATTTTACTAAATTGGAATTGCTTCCTAACATCTTATAGTATTTGAGTCTTTTTAAGGAGCAGTGTGGTTTTAAAGTCCATGATGAGTTGAAATTTGGGCAAACAGAACTATCGTTGTGCCACAGACCAGGAGGAAATGTAAGTCAAACCTTGGAAAGAAACCAGATAGATACTCAGGGTGGAGCAGGTAGGGAGAAAGATACATTAGCGGTCAAGGTTATATAGATATACCTGCAAACCAACCTACTTTATTTCTGGGTTGGTCCACATATTTAATTAGCAGTATTCTGCCTTCAAATAATATTATACTAATCTACATGGGGTGTAAGGACCTTACCATTATATACTCTGATCTCCTTCTTGCCTTTTCTGTGAATTATCATTAAACATTTTGCTATTACATATAAGCATATTATGTGACAAAGACATATTATAAAACAACGACAAAAATTCTTTGTTTTTTCCTTCATTTTCCGAAAGATATATTTGCTGGGTGCAGAATTCTGGGTTGACAGCTTTTTTCCTCGCATATATTATATATATATATAAAATATATATGTATACATATATATGTTTATATGTAATAGTAAAATGTATGACAACAATTCACAGAAAACGGAGGAAGAAATTCAGAGTGCATAATGGTAAGGTCCTTACACCACATGTAAAGTAGTATGATATTTTTTGAAGGCAGAATACTACTAATTGAAAATGTGAGACCAACCCAGAAATAAAGTAGATTGGTTCTTTCAGAATGAGTAAAGTAAGGAAAAATAAATTTAGTTTTACTTTTATTTATTCCAATTTTAGCACTCTTTGTTTCTTTACGTAGATCACACTTTCTATGTGGTATCATGTTCCTTCTGCCTAAATAATTTTTTTTAACTTTTCTTTTTTCTTGCAGTGCAAGTCTGCCAGCAATGAATTTTCTCAGTTTTTGTTTGTGTGAGAAAATCTTTGTTTTTCCCTTCATTATTTGAAAGATGTATTTGCTGGGTGTGGACTTCTGGGTTGACAGCTTTTTTTCTTTCTTTCAGCACTTTAAAGATGTCACTCCGTGGCTTTCTGGTTTGCACAGTTTCTAGCAAGTAATCTGCTAAAAGTCTCATACAAGGGGACTTCAAAAAGTTTGTGGGAAAATTGAATTAAAAAATAAAAATAAATAATATAATCATTGTTTCTCAACATAAACTCCATCAAGTTCAAGACACTTTTGTAAGCAATACCACCCATTTGGTTTTTCCCTAAAGAACTGAAAGTCCTGTGAATTTAACCATGTCTATGCAGTCTTTTTTACATTATTAAATGAAAAAAAATCAAGGTTATATAGATATACCTGCAAACCAACCTACTTTATTTCTGGGTTGGTCCACATATTTAATTAGCATTATTCTGCCTTCAAATAATATTATACTAATCTACATGGGGTGTAAGGACCTTACCATTATATACTCCGAGCCCCTTCCTGCCTTTTCTGTGGATAATCATTAAACATTTTGCTATTACATATAAGCACATTATGTGACAAAGACATATTATAAAACAACGACAAAAAGTCTTGGTTTTTTCCTTCATTTTCTGAAAGATATATTTGCTGGGTGCAGAATTCTGAGTTGACAGCTTTTTTCCTCGCATATATTATATATATATAATATATTTATATATATATAATATATTTCTATATATATAAAATATATATGTATGCATATATATATATGCATACATATATATGTTTATATGTAATAGTAAAATGTATGACAACAATTCACAGAAAACAGAGGAAGAAATTCAGAGTACATAATGGTAAGGCCCTTACACCACATGTAAAGTAGTATGATATTTTTTGAAGGCAGAATACTACTAATTGAAAATGTAAGACCAACCCAGAAATAAAGTAGATTGGTTCTTTCAGAATGAGTAAAGTAAGGAAAAATAAATTTAGTTTTACTTTTCTTTATTCCAATTTTAGTACTCTTTGTTTCTTTACGTAGATCACACTTTCTATGTGGTATCATGTTCCTTCTGCCTAAATAATTTTTTTAACTTTTCTTTTTTCTTGCAGTGCAAGTCTACCAGCAATGAATTTTCTCAGTTTTTGTTTGTGTAAGAAAGTCTTTGTTTTTCCCTTCATTATTTGAAAGATGTGTTTGCTGGGTGTGGACTTCTGGGTTGACAGCTTTTTTTCTTTCTTTCAGCACTTTAAAGATGTCACTCCGTGGCTTTCTGGTTTGCACAGTTTCTAGCAAGTAATCTGCTAAAAATCTCATACAAGGGGACTTCAAAAAGTTTGTGGGAAAATTGAATTAAAAAATAAAAATAAATAATATAATCATTGTTTCCCAACATAAATTCCATCAAGTTCAAGACACTTTTGTAAGTGATACCACCCATTTGGTTTTTCCCTAAAGAATTGAAAGTCCTGTGAATTTAACCATGTCTATGCAGTCTTTTTTACATTATTAAATGAAAAAAAGAAGATATTCTTTAAAGATTTTTTAAGATTAGGAAACAAAAAGAAGTCAAAAGGAGCCAAATCAGGACTGTAAGGTAAATGCCTGATGATTTCCCATTGAACCTCTTGCACAATTGCCATTGTTTGATGAGAGGGAACCAAATCAGGACTGTAAGGTGGATGCCTAATGATTTCCCATTGAAGCTCTTGCAAAATTGCCCTTGTTTGATGAGAGGAATGTACAGGAGCATTGTTGTGGTGAAGGACTCTCTGGTGAAGCTTTTTAGCATTTTTCTGCTAGAGTTTTAGCTAACTTTCTCAAAACCCTCTCATAATAAGCAGATGTTATCATTCTTTGACTCTCCAGAAAGTCAATAAGCAAAATGCCTTCAGCATCCCCAAAACTGTTGCCATGACCTTTGCTCTTGACCAGACCACTTTTGCTTTGACTGGACCACTTCCACTTCTTGGTAGTCACTGCTTTGATTGTGCTTTGTCTTAAGGATCGTAATGGTAAAGTCATGTTTCATCTCCTGTTACAGTTCTTTGAAGAAATGCTTTAGGATCGTGATCCCACTTGTTTAAAATTTCCATTGAAAGTTCTGCTCTTGTCTGTACCTGATCTGGGCACAACAGTTTTGGCACCCATCAAGCAGAAAGTTTGCTCAACAATTCAGTAAGAATTGTGTAAGTTGAACCAATTGAGTTGTCTATGGTGTTGGCTATTGGCTATTGTTTCTGCTGTTAATTGTAGGGCCTCTTCAATTAGGGCATAAGCAAGATTAATTTTTTCTTAGCAAATTGATGTGGATGGTCTGCCACTGCAGGCTTTATCTTCAACATCACCTCAACCCTTCTTAAAACGAGTTATCCCTTCTTAAAACAGTTATGTAAACTGTTGATTTCTTCAGGGCATATAAACTCTTCATAAAGCATCAATGATTTCATCTTTCTTCTACACAAGTTTTTTTTTTACATAAATCTGATGTTTTTTCTTGTTTCATTCTTAGCAGAATTAATGTTGCTCTGATAAGGGATATTTTAAACTGAATTCTTACCCTTTTTAGTGCCTCAAACTAGATCCTATTCAAACATGTTATAATGAGTTAGCACAAGTTTGTTTTGGTGTGAAATAATTTTGAAATCCATGCAAATTTTTTTACAATATGAACTTTTTGAAGACCCCTTTGATGTTTTCCTCTATATGGAATGTGTCACTTTTTCCCCTTTAGCTACTTTCAAGATTTTTTTTTAACTGTTCAGTTGTTTCTATGATGTGAGTCTAAGATTTTTGTTTTGTTTTCTGATCATGCTTGATATTCTCTGAGATTCTTGAACATATCCTTTGCTTCCTTGGTGTGTGTAGTAGCATGAATAATGGCCCCCAAATATGTTCAGGACTGTAAAATAATAAATTTGTGTTGTTTGAAGTCACTAAATTTGTGGTAATTTGTTACAGCAGAAATAAGAAATAGGAAATGAATACATCACTTGTCGTTAATTTGGGGAAATACTTAGCCATTACTTCTTCAACTATTTCTTCTAGAAGCACACTTTTCGGGGCAGGGGGCTAAGTTTAAGTCTTTAATTTGGGGCATTTGTGACAATCTATTCAGGAATCATGTAGGTTTGAGGTTTGCGCTTGCTCTAGTTTCCCTCACTGCACCACAGGTTTGAAATTCTTCAAGTGATAGCTTGTTTGGGGGAGGAGGCTGATTTACTAGGGTTTTTTGTTTGCTTGTGTGTTTTCATGGGGTTTTTTTCACTTTTGCTTCACCCTCAGGTTTAAGTCATTCCTTTGCACTATACTTCAGAGAGGGTCTCTCTCCATGCTCTTCTTCCATTTCTACAGTGGAATTTATTGTTACTTCTTACTGGACATTCATTGCCTAGTGGTGGGGAGCTTTCTCTGTTGATTTGATTATGCCTCAGGCTTAGGCAGGCACTGTGTCCATGTGTCTTGGGAGCGAGGTCTTTTCAGTGCTCCTGTCCCTCTCCCAGCTGTAGTTCTGCTCCCAAGACTTTATTCCCATCCCTTTCTTAAGGCAAAAGGTTTTGTTTTTCTCTTGTTCTATGTTCACGTATTTCTGACTCTCTAACTGCAGTAGATTTTCAGTAATTCCCTAAGGATGAGTGTTCACTACACTCTCCCTCCCTCCACACCCCCCTTCTCCAACCCCACAGTTTAAGGCTTTTTTTTTTTTTTTCCATAGAGAAGAAGAATTTGGGTAAGATATTTTGCCTTTCCTGCAGTGGTTTCTGTTCCCTGCCCCCGGCCTGTGCCATGAGGAACTCTTTCTCAGGACACTTGCCAATTTTTTCTGAAAGTATCTAGCAAGTTTTGTTGTGAAGAGCCTGCAAGTAGATGGAAATTCCCTTTATATCCTCCTCCCCAAAGGTTTCTGTAATCTATCCCACATTTTGCCTTTACTAACTTAATAACTTTAGCTAATTTCTTCTTACGAGTGTCCAGCTGTGTCTGCCCCAGATAAACAAGTATTCATGTCCGATCTCTCCTTGAAGTCTCTGTGAGCTCAGTTCTCTGACGGGTCAAGGAAAGTTGTAAATTTGCAGTTTGTCAGGCTTATTTGTTATTTTGGGGGTGTGTAAGTAGGACCTATGCTCTTTACACTTTCTACATCCTAAGAAGAAATTTAGGAAGTCCTCAGCCTGTATATTTTGGGTTATAAAAGCAATACAAGTTATTTATTTATTTTTCTCAAAAACCTGAGAAAGTATACAATAATATAAAGAGAAAATAAAAATCACCCATAGCCTTCCTGTACAGGAATAGATATTTTGGCATATTTCTCACACATAATATGTATTTTATAAAGAAAATTTTGATCAGACTATGCACACTGCTTTGAAATCTCCTTTATTGTCCTGCTTTGTCTGTACTTGACTCTATAGATAACTGTTGACGTGAGCTCAGGACAGATCCCTAGTATGTATATGCTTTCACAGAGTTTTCACCTTAATACTACTACAAAAGCTAAAACTCCAGATTTCCAGAATTTCATATAAACTCTTAGGGTAAGACTCAGTGTTAGGCTTAGGCTTTTTTCTTTTTCCTTTTTCTCTTCTTTCCTTTATTTATTTATTTATTCCCAGGTTTTCTGCTTTCTCTTTGTTTTGAGGCTCTCCCCATTTCTTCTTATTGTACCAGCTCAGTGATATATTTTAAAAGATGAGTTTGAATACTTAAGGTAGAATTGTTTTGTTTCTTTGAGTAGGTTCCTTCAGGATATCTCTTCTGTCATACTGTTGGGACTAGAAGTCAAAAGTCATTTGGTCTTCCTATTCCTCTTCAATTCATTCCATTTGGTCTTACTAGATAAAATCACCTGATGATACTGTTAGCCTTTAGGTACAGGTGGCTTTTTCCACAACTATATTACAATTTCTCTGAAAGAAGGAATAGCTCATGTTTTAGATTCTTTACGGTCTCTTAAGAGTTTAACACAAGGTATTGCATGTGAAAGGTGCTTAGTAAATAGTTGCATTTTTTTTTTTTTTTTTTTTTTTTTTTTT
>NW_007731194.1:100088-104242 GCF_000696425.1 Galeopterus variegatus
TAGTTGCATTTTTTTTTTTTTTTTTTTTTTAGTGAATCATTAATGCAGGTACCTATTCTCTCTAGGTTGGCATGTGAGCCAATGAATGTGAATAATCATCCATGGTAGCTTCACTCACAACAATGGATTTGCTATTTAAGTTGAATAGAAAAGATATGTCACCCACTTCCAAAATGTGAAATTAATTTCTCATTTTGTAACATAATACCTACAAAATTTATCTTAAGGTTATCAGAAACCATATAATATAATAGAAAGTCTATGATGTTGGATGAACTTGGATTTTGAATCCCACATTAAATGACCTCAAGTAAATAGTTTTTCATTGTTCAATAATTAATTCAAAAATACTTACGGAGTATCTACCATATGCCAGACATTGTGCTATGTACTGGGTAAATAGCAGACATGATTCCTGTCCTCATGATGGCTACACACTATCAGGGAGATACACATTATCTAAGTAAACACATGAGCTAATATTAGTTACAAATACAATTAGTTTTTATTTTCATTCATTTCATTCTCTTCTCTTCTCTCTCTCTCAAAAGAGATCCTTTCCACTAGCATTGTAAAAAGTGTAAATGAGTACTCTTCAATATCTAGCCAGTGCTTCCCACTGGCCAAACACAGAATATATGGAGCCTGGAAAAGGCAGCCTTCAAGAATCAGTTTCCCTGTAATTTGTAATATAATCAATCCCCCTCCGTAGCGGACGATGAGTGAGGGCTGGATCTGAGAGCAAAAAGGCCATAGACTGGTATAGGGTCCACTAATATTGTAGTCACATGGATCATAAATTTTTACTGTAATTACATCTAAAAGACACATATCTGAAAGTAATGCAGTATTATTACAGGAGACCTGAGGGATGTTTCACTTAATCTGAAGAACTAAGAGGAAAGCAAAAAAGTCTTGTTTTTCACAGACTCTGAACCCAGATTCGTCTGATTTCAAAACTTGGCATCTAATGTCCTTGGTGGCCTCTTAAAAAGTTTGCTAAACAAGGGTCTTCCAATAACAACACTCTAAATAATAAAAGGAAGTATGTTTTGACACAGACTTTTAGGTTATGACCACTTCACTTGATCTAACTTTTAAACTCTAGTACTATTGGTTTTGTGGATCTAGGCTGTGGTGACTTTTTGAAGTGCTATTTAAAAACATTTATTAGGCTGGAAAAGATGCCGTTTAGCAATAATTCCATCATTATTTAAATCTTGTTTATATTGCTTTGGGGGAAATCCTTTGCTCAAGACATTTTCAATAACTTGAATATATTAATTCATGTAATTCCTTGACTCAAGTTTTTCAAAATGGTGATAGACTTCCAATCAGCAAGCATTTTATGTATTAATTTAACAGCCTTAGTGGGCTGTGTTCAACAGCCATTGGTCTATAGAATTTGTTGTAGTTTCGCTTTCTCTCAAGCTTTAAATAGAACTTTCAATAATGACATTTTTTGCTGTCAAGCTAAAAATAGTATTTGGGGTCCTTAAAGCATAGACTGCTACAAGAATCCAGGTTGCTCATAATGGTTCAGGCATTGTCATACAGACTCAATCAAAATGGACTTATGGAACTTGCAACTCTTCTTGACTTAAGCATTTGAAGATTTTGGTATCCATAGGGGCCCTGGAACCAATCTGCCATAGATACACAGTGATGACTGTGTGTGTGTGTGTGTGTGTGTGTTTTCACAGTGATCAACTAAAGTAAATACTATAACTTTTCGTAGATAAGGCTATTGAGTCAAAAAGAAAGTAAGTTACTGGTCCAAGGTCATACATCTAGTAAGGGGCAGTTAAATCCATTAGTCGAATCCATTTTCTAACCAAAGAGGATGAGGCTTAATCAACTTTGCTTTAGTGACTTTCGTACATTCATTGATACAATTAATCTACAAATATTTATTGTGCTAGTGTCTCAAGGATATCTACTACTAAATTCTAGACTTACACATAATGTACATCAGCTGGAGCACTAACATAATAATACTAGGGATGTTTTGATATCATTTGGTAATATTTGACCAGAGGACACAGGAATTTCTGAATCTTACCCAGCAAATTACCCCTTCTTCCACGAGTTTCCCAAAGGAGTTATACACACAAGGAAAGAAGAATTAAAAGTCTGACTTTTTTATTTGATGTACCCATGCCTCAAATCCACAGTGCTGAGTTCTAATATAGTTGGGTTGGAAGACACACCTTAAACTTGAAGTCTAAGCAAAACCTTTGTCTCTTTTATGCCAGAATATCAGTCTTGAGTACTCAGAACCCTCTGGCCAGCCACATGGTATAAAATCAGAAGCAAGTATGTAGTATACATGGGAAGAGAGAAAGATGCATAAGCTATTCCAAGCTAAAACCTACTTAATGCTCATTCATGTGGAGTAAAGAGAGCAAAAGAAATTGAGAAATGGTGGCATATAACCACTTAATATACAACGACCCACACCCATGGTAACATGGTATAATCATGTTTCTTCTAACCAAGCAATTGGATTATATTAGGGGCATCCAGTGGCCAATGACTGACTGAACTTGTGTTACAAAAGTCAAGACGAGCACAACTGCCTGAAGTTGAGAACAACTCCGCAGTGCGCACTGTGTCCCTGGGCTCCCCATGGAACCAGGCTGAAACTAGTTTCCAGGCTAAACAACTTCCTTGCTTAGCTTTCTTCTGCGCCCTACACTGCTTCCCTGGCTCTTCTTCTTTTTTATTTTTTAATTTTTTTAACAGTAAAAAAAATATTTTATTTTATTTTATTTTAAAGGGAAGAGCTATATTATTTATTTTCCCTGAAAAGTGAAAGCAACCAAAACCTGGAGATATGCATTTGTCCCCAGCAGTTTTTTTTGTTTGTTTGTTTTCCAATTCTTTTTTTATTTTCTATGTAACATTTTTATTTTTTTAAATTTTTTATGTTTTAATTTTTATTGATTTTTCATATTCATGGAGCAAGAACTAACTGTCAGCACCTGTGCCCAATTTGTAGTGAGCAAATCAATTCTATCAGCATGACCACCACCTCAAATTGCAATTATTCCCCATGTCCCCCACCCAACTTCTCCCCAAGTACCTCTCCTGCCCCCCATCAATGCCCCACTACCCTTCCCAGCAGCCCTAGGTCTGTTTCCTCCCCCTACAAGTTCAACACACCTATATGATATTTCTTTCTTTCTTTCTTTCTCTCTTAAATCTTATTTATGAATGAGAACATGCAGTATTTCTCTTTCCTTGTCTGGCTTATTTCACTTAACATAATTTTTTCCAGATTCATCCATGTTGCTACAAATGGCAGTATTTCATTCTTTTTATTGCTGAGTAGTATTCCATTGTGTATATATATAAAATTTTCCTTATCCAATCGTCTGTTGATGGACATTTAGGTTGGCTCCATATCTTGGCTATTGTAAATAGAGTTGCAATGAACATGAGAGTGCAGGTATCCTTTTGACATGATAATTTTCATACCTTTGGGTATATACCCAGACGTGGGATTGCTGGATCATATGGTAGATCTATCTGTAGTTGTTTGATAAACCTCTATACTGTTTTCCATGGTGGCTGCACTAATTTATGTTCCCACCAACAGTGTAGGAGAGCTCCACTCTCTCCATATACTTTCCAGCATTTGTAATTCTCAGTCTTTTTGATTATAGTCAGTCTAACAGGGGTAAGATGATATCTCAATGTTTTAATTTGCATTTCCCTGATGATAAATGATGTGGAGCATTTTTTTTAAGTACCTGTTGCCCATTTGGATGTCCTCCATCAAGAAATGTCTATTCAGCTTCATTGCCCATTTTTTAATTGGGTTTTTTTTTTACTGTATAGTTGATTGAGTTCCTTGTATATTGTGGATATAAATCCCTTGTTGGATGTATAGTTTGCAAATATTTTCTGCAGGCTGTCATTTCACTCTGTCTATTGTTTCCTTTGCTGTACAGAAGATTTTTAGTTTGATTCAGTCCTATTTATTAATTTTTTCTTTTGTTGTTTGTGCTTTTGGGGTCTTATTCATAAAGTCTTTGCCCAGTCCTATTTCCTGAAGTGTTTCCCCTATGTTTTTCTACAGGAGTTTGACAGTTTCATGTCTTATATGTAAGTCTTTAATCCTTTTTGAGGTGGTTTGGTATATGGTGAGA
>NW_007731194.1:104561-106143 GCF_000696425.1 Galeopterus variegatus
TGGATGTCCAATTTTCTCAGCACCATTTATTGAAGAGGCAGCCTTTTCCCCAACGTATGTTCTTGTTGCCTTTGTCAAATATCAGTTGGCTGTAGGTATGTGGATTGATTTCTGGGTTCTCTACCCTATTCCATTGGTCCAAGTGCCTATTTTTATGCCAGTACCATGCTGTTTTGGTTACTTTGAAGTATAATTTGAAGTCAGGTAGTGTTATGCCCCCAGCTTTATTTTTTTGCTCAGGACTGTTTTGGGTCTTTTGTTGTTCCATGTGAAATTTAGGATTATTTTCTCTATTTCTGTGAAGAATTTCATTGGTATTTTGATGGGGATTGCATTGAATCTGTACACAGCTTTGGCTAGTATTGACATTTTCACCATGTTGATCTTCCAATCCAAGAACATAGAATGCCGTTCAAACTTTTTGTGTCCTCTTTAATTTCTTTCAGTAGAGATTTATAATTCTGGCTGCAGAGATCTTTCACCTTCTTGGTTAAGTTGATTCCTAGGTATTTTGTTTTGGGGGTGACTGCTGTAAATGGGCTTACATTCTTGATTTCTTTTTTCTGTTAGTTTGTTAATGGAGAATAAAAACGCTACTGATTTTGGGGTGTTGATTTTGTATCCTGTAACATTACTGAAACTTTAGTCAGCTCTAAGAGTTTTTTGGTAGAGTCTTTAGGTTTTTCTATATATAGGTTCATGTCATCTGCAAACGGGAGCAATTTGACTTCATCTTTTCCAATCTGGATGTGCTTTATTTCTTTCTCTTGCCTGATTGCTCTTGCTAGCACTTCTAACACTATGGTAAATAGGAGTGGTGATAGGGGGCATCCTTGTCTTCTTCCTCTTGTTAAGGACATTTTGGATAATGTTGGTGTGGGGTTTGTCATATCCAACTTTTATTATGTTGAGATACTTTCCTTCTATGCTTCATTTGTTGAGACCCTTTATTATGAAGGGATGTTGAATTTTGTCAAATCCTTTGTCTGAGTCTATTGAGAAAATCATATGGTTTTTGTCCTTGTGTTTGTTGATGTGGTGTATCACATTTATTGACTCTCATATGTTGAACCATCCTTATCTCCCTGGGATGTATTCTGCTTGATCATAGTATATAATTTTTTTGATGTGTTGCTGTATTCAGGTTGCTAGTACTTTATTGAGGATTTTTTGCATCTATGTTCATCAAAGATATTAGCCTGTATTTTTCTTTTTTGTTGTATCTTTGCCTGGTTTTGGTATCAAGGTGATGCTGGCCTCATAGAATGAGTTTGGGAGAGTGGTGTCTGTCTCAATTTTTTGGAATAGTTTGGAGAGAATTGGTATTAATTCCTCTTTAAAGGTCTGGTTGAATTCAGCAGTAAAGCCATTTGGTCCTGGGCTTTTCTTTGCTGGGAGACTGCTGATTACTGCTTCAATTTCATTCCTTGTTATTGGTCTGCTCAGGTTTTCTATTTCTTTTTGGTTGTGTTGGTAGTTGGTATGTGTCCAAAAATTTATCCATTTCCTTCAGGTTTGCACATTTTTTTGTGTATAGTTATTTGTTGTGGTCTCTAATGATTCTTTGTATTTCTGTGGTATC
>NW_007731194.1:106477-110445 GCF_000696425.1 Galeopterus variegatus
ATTCACCTTTTATATTGTGTTTTGGGTCTCTATTTCATTTAGTTCTGCTCTGATCTAAATTATTTCCTTCTGCTTACTAACTTTGAGATAGGACTGTTTTGTTTTTCTAGTTCTTTGAGGGGTAGCACTAGGTTGTTTATTTGAAATCTCTATTGTTTTGATGTAAGCATTTACCGCAATAAACTTCCCTGTTAGTACTGTTTTTGCAGTTTCCTACAGGTTTTTGTATGATGTGTCTTTATTTTCATAGTTTCAAAAATTTTTTTGATTTCCTGTTTAATTTCTTCTTGGGCCCATAGGTCATTCAGGAGCCTGTTGTTTAATTTCCAAGTGTTGTATAGTGTCCTGAATTTTGCTTGTTATTAATTTCTAGTATTAATCCGTTGTGTTCTGAAAAGATGTTTGGAATGATTTTGATATTTTTATATTTGTTGAGGCTTGATTTGTGACCTTACATGTGGTCTATCCTGGAGAATGTTCCATGTGCTGATGAAAAGAATGTATATTCTGTAGTTGGATGAAATGTTCTGTAGATATCTGCCAGGGCTAGTTGGTCTAAAGTGTAGTTTAAATCTTGTGTTTCTCTGTTGATTTGTTGCCTGGATGATCTGTCCAGTGCAGAGAGATGGGTATTCAGCTTCCCCACTATTATCATATTGGGGTCTATCTCTTTCTTTAGGTCCAATAGTATTTGCTTCATATATCTGGGTGCTCCTGTGTTGGGTGCATATATATTTATGATTGTTATGACTTTTTGCTGGATAGATCCCTTTATCATTATATAGTGGCATTCTTTGTCTCTTTTTGTGGTTTTTGGTTTAAAATCTATTTTATCTGATATTAGAATATCTACTCCTGCCTGTTTTTGGTTTCCATTTGCATGGTATATCTTTCTCCAACCTTTCACTATTAGTCTATGTGCATCTTTAAAAGTGAAGTGAGTCTCTTGAAGACAGCATATAGTCGGATGTAGCTTTTTAATCCAAGCAGTCAGTCTGTGTCTTTTGAGTGAGGAGTTTAATCCATTGGCATTTAGGGTTGTTATTGAGAGGTACTGTCTTACCTCTGCTATTTTATTGCTTTTTGTTTAAATGATTTAAATATCTTTTGTTCCTTTTTTCCACTTTTATTATTCATTTTCAATGTTTGCTGTTTTCTTGGAGTGATAAAATTTTGTTTTTCTTTCTCATTTGCATTTGTGTTTTACCAGTGGGTTTTGTTCTTTCTAGTTTGTTTGTGGTAGTGATTATTGCTTTTTGGGTTCTAGATGCAGGATTCCCTTAATTTCTTGCAGGGCTGGTCATGTGTAGATGAACTCCTGCCATTTTTGTTTGCCTGGGAAATACTCTATTTCTCCCTCATTTCTGAAGGACAGCCCTGCTAGGCATAGTATTCTCGGCTGGCAGCTTTTTTCTTTTAGTATTTTGAGTATGTCATGCCATTTTCTTCTCACCCGTAGAGTTTCAGTAGAGAAGTCTGCTGTTAGTCAGATGGGGGCTCCCTTATAAGTGACTTGATGCTTTTCTCTGGCTGCTTTTGTGATTCTCTCTTTGTCTTTGAGCTTTGCAAGTTTGACTATTATGTGTCTCAGAGAGGATCTTTTTGGATTGAATCTGTTGGGGATCTTTGAGCTTCCTGGATCTGAATGTTTGTGTCTCTCCCTATATCTGGGAAGTTTTCCATTATTATTTCATTGAATAGATTTTTAATCCTTTTACCTTTCTTCTCTCCTTCAGGAACACCCATGATTCAGATGTTTGTGTGCCTAAGGTGGTCTGCTAGCTCTCTTAGACTTTCTTCATTTTTTAGAATTCTTTTTTTCTTTCTTTTTTTTTTTTTTCTTGTCTGCATGGGTTATTTCATAAAGACCATCTTTGAGAACAGAGATTCTTTCTTCTACTTGTTCTAGCCTACTGCTTAATTTCTCAGTTGTGTCTTTTATTTTGCTGAATGAATCCTTCATTTCCAGAAGTTCTACCATGTTCTTTTTTAAGGCATTAATCTCTTTGCAAATTTTCTGCTTCGTAGTCTGAATATTTTTTCTCATCTCATTGTGTCACCTGAGTTTTCTCTTATCTCATTGAGTTTCCTAAAGATAGTTACTTGGAATTCCTTTTCAGTCATTTTGAAGTTTTCCTGTTCCGTAGGGTCTAGCATTTGAGAATTACTATATTCCTTTAGGTGTGTCAAATTTTCTTGCTTCTTGTTACTGTTGGTTTTTTGTTTTTGTTTTGTTTTGTATTTCTATTACCTTTACATTGATTTCTGATCATCTGGGTGATTAGTTGCAGCTTCTATTACTTTGGAGTGGACTCTGAGGAGAATGACTTCCTCCTCTTTTTCTAGTCTCCTCTGTTGACTCTCCTTGTGTCAATGCAGTTGAATACATGGCAGGCCATCTGCACAGTGGTTGTGGCTGCTACTGTGACATCTAGCCATCCTTGTAGTGGTAGAAGTTGTGGTAATGGCTGTTGTGGACCATGTCCTCAGAAGCTGTGCAGGGCCTCCCAGTCAGGTTTGGTGGGCAGCACTGGGTCCTGCCTTGTTCATGAGTGGTGGGCAGGCTTCCTCGGGGGGGGGGGTTCCTACCTGTGCATCCCCAGTCAGGGGGTGCTTCTCTTTTTCTGAGAGTACCCCATCAATAATTCCCTTCATAAGAATCCCCATCTTTGGCTCTGCAGAGATAGATTCCAACCTAAGACATGCCTATGAGGCAGGTGATGGAAGCCATGCTTGGAACCATCTTCTAGTTGAGAGTAGAGTCCTCCTTTCTTCAGAAATGTCACTGGACCAGTGATGTCCAAAGAATGAATGCCTGAGGCTCATCCCTCTGCAGAAGGCATCTGTTTCTATTCACTTCTCATGCCTCTTCTCATCATCAGAGTAAGAAGATCCAGAAGGTTGAGATCAAGATACAGACCCAAAGAAATGGGGCCAAGAGATCCACTTGATCTATCGTTAAATCTTATGCAAAAAAAAAAAAAAAAAGCAAGGGAGAGGGGATCTATTATGGTATGCCAAAGTTAACATAAAAGAAGGCAACCACATAAAGATTTACAGCTCAAATTGTGGCTAACAGGAAGTAATGTGAATTTACACGGAGGATCTTTGAATACTAACTATCCCTGTTATTACTGAACAGCCGGAGTGGCTGGTTACAGTCTGTTATTCAGATTTCTGGCCAAAGCTCCCTTTTGCCAGCCAGAGATCAACTAATACCAAATACTGCCCAATACCAGGCACTATATATTGTGACATGACTTTACTCACAGGATGTTTGAACCAACTCAATGGTTTCTTTTGATTCATTGCCAAGCTTGTGATCAGTCTAGTGATATGAAATAGGAAAACAAAAATCCCATGACTAGGATCCATAGAGAAGCCTAGACAAGGAACATATACAGTTAATCTGTGTCCATCTGTTTTTTATTTTTCTTCAACCCACTCTGTCAGCCACTACAAAATATTCCCATGTGTTCCTGGATACTGTTAAACAAGACATCTGGAAACAAGCATCATTGTTTTTAAACCATTATAACAATAGAGGAATCAAAAAAATTATGTTAAATGCTTCATTATTCTGATGAGAAAAATCTCTAGCTAGGAAAACTATATTCAGGTCCATATTGGAAAGTTTTGTTCCTCTGCATGTCTAGTCCCAATATACATGTTTGATTCTCAAGCTTTTGAAGGAGGTAGGGGCCATGGTGCAAAGAGGCAGGACTGGTCAGGTGGTTGTCAGAATCAAAAAAGCCAGAGTCAAGCACTGTTCTGAGTTAGCAAAAAAAGAATCAAGTCAGAGGTTAAGGACCTCCAGGCTGCCTCCAATAAATAAAAAACACCAATGGAATAAAAAAATACCCAAAAGAGAATGTTTGAACAAGTAAGACACTATTAGAGCACACATGCATGTACTTAACGCTGTTGGTTCTGAGATATAATTATTCCCTAATCTCATTTTAAACATA
>NW_007731194.1:110824-125042 GCF_000696425.1 Galeopterus variegatus
GCATGTACTTAACGCTGTTGGTTCTGAGATATAATTATTCCCTAATCTCATTTTAAACATAATCATGGACTAATAAATATAAACCTGGGTAGGAATTTTGTGCTTATCAAGGATGACTCTCTCATTTTACATTGAAGTGCATGTACTTAACGCTGTTGGTTCTGAGATATAATTATTCCCTAATCTCATTTTAAACATAGTCATGGACTAATAAATATAAACCTGGGTAGGAATTTTGTGCTTATCAAGGATGACTCTCTCATTTTACATTGAAGCTCAGAATGGTAAAGGAATGGCAGCTAGGATGAGAACACAGGGCTTCAGCTATCCAAATTAGTACACTTTGCCATAAAATACGGCAACTCTCAACAAAATATGACAACTCCCCAGAATATATTGTGGTCACCAATGCTACGTTTAAAAACTTAATTCAGGTGCATTAACATAAATAAAGGTGTTAACAATAGCCTTTCATACGGCAACTCTCAACAAAATATGACAACTCCCCAGAATATATTGTGGTCACCAATGCTACCTTTAAAAACTTAATTCAGGTGCATTAACATAAATAAAGGTGTTAACAATAGCCTTTTTCAATAAAAATAAATGTATTCTGCACAGAGATGTTAGCTCTGCTTGTAACTATCTTCTCTTCCTTACAAATCAAGCAGAACTATCATTTTTCTCCATTGTATTTTTTTGTAACACAACTCATTGTAACAAAAAAATGCAATGAAATTTAACAAAAATTATTTTTTTATTGAATTAAAACAAGTGTCACTGTATCATTAGCACCTTGGTATAAGTTAATTTCAAATCAAAATCAGGACACCATGAGACTACTATGGCACAATTAAAGGGCACAGCACTGTAAACCAAGTTACTAGCCTTACAACTCTGCTTTCATTCTGGCCAACACCAGAGAGGAACTTAACACTGAATTCATTGATCTTCAGAAGCTTCGAATTGAGAAACAGAACTCATCTGGCCCACATCACCAACATTTTGGAAGAATTGATCCATTAGAATAACTGCTCCAATAGAAGCCCACAGTGGAGTCAACCCATTGCAATTTGGGGCAAGCAGGATAACTGCCAAGCATAGAGATGAGGGTGAAATTAAAATTAAACAAAATCCCTAAATTTCACTAGCGCACCATCAGCTTTTCTTCTGTCCCAGTAGAGTGGAAGACTTAGACTGCCCTCCTGACATGAAATAAAATGGATTAATTTGCACTTACTCAGAGTTGCCAGGTAACCATCCCCCTCCTCCCTATCCATTAAAAGCCCTCTACATGTGTAAATTCCACGTATATTCTTTCTGCGGCACATTACAAGTCCCCTTTGTGGATTTTAATGGGGATGAAAGACCAGGCTGCACCTGGCACAGTTAATGCTCAAAGTCAAGTCTTTGGGATTTTCTAGATGGCCAGACACTCACTTCCACTTTACCTGTTTTCTCCTTCCCACTTACCTTAGATAATGTGAGTATGATCCCACCATCAAATCAACTCTTGGAGTCTTTGGGGAAACGACTTTAAATCTATATTGGTTTTCTGAAATGTTAATCTAGACATGTAAAGTGATGACAGTAAAGTTACGGGACCTATTTGGATTACTATTGAGAAAGCGGTTGCAGGGAGATAACAGGTAAAGAAAGAAGGAAAGAAGGAAATAGTAAAGATTAGGGCAGAAATAAATAAAATAGAGACTAGAAAAACAGTAGAAAAGATCAACTAAACTAAGAGTTGGTTTTCTGAAAAGACAAACAAAATTGACAAACCCTTAGCTAAACTAACCAACAACAAAAAAAAAGAGACATAGAATTCAAATAAATAAAATCATAAATAAAAGGGGAGACCTTACAACCAACTGATACCACTGAAATACAAAGGATCATAAGAGACTACTGTTAAGAATTATATGCCAGCAAATTGGGTAACCTGGAATAAATGAATAAATTCCTAGAAACATACAACCTACAAGACTGAATCATGAAGAAATAGAAAATCTGAACAGAATGATAATGAGTAAGGAGATTGAAGCAGTAATCAAAAACCTACCAACAAAGAAAAGCCCAGGACCAGATGACTTCATGGATTAATTCTACTGAAGATTTTATGAATTAATGCCAATTCTTCTCAAAGTCTTTCAAAAAAGTGAAGAGGAGAGAACACTTCCAAACTCATTTTATGAAGCAAGCACTATCTTCATATCAAAGCTACACAAGTACACTTCAAGAAATCAGGCCAGTCTCCCTGATGAACATAGATGCAAAAATCCTCAGCAAAATACTAGCAAACCAAATTCAACAGCACATGAAAAGGATCATTTACCATGATCAAGGGGAGTTATCACTGGGATACAAGGATGGTTCAACATACACAAATCAATAAATGTGAAATGCCACATTAACAGAATAAAGGATAAAAAATCATATGATCATCACAACAGATGCAGAAAAAGCATTTGACAAAATGCAACATTCTTTCATGATAAAATCTCTCAACCAATTAGGTATAAAAGGATCACACCTCAACATAATAAAGGCCATGTATACCAAGTCCACAGTGAACATCGTACTCAACATGGAAATGCTAAAAACTTTTCCTCTAAGATCAAGATCAAGATATGATGCCCAATCTTAACAGATCTATTCATCATAGAACTGGAAGTCCTAGCCAGAGCAATTAGACAGGGAAAAAAACAAAAAAGATGATACAATCTTATATATAGAAAACCTTAAAGACTCCACCAGAAAAACTGTTGGAACTAATAAACAAATTCAGTAAAGTTGCAAGATACAAAATCAATATACAAAAATCTATTGCTTTAATATAATAATGAACAATCTGCAAAAGATATTAAGAAAACAATTCATTTAGCATAAAAAATATACTTAGGAATAAACTTAATCAAGGAGATGAAAGACCTGTACCTTGAAAACTATAAAATATTGATGAAAAATAGAAGACATAAGTAAATGGAAAGATATTTCATGTTCATGGATTGGAAGAGTTAATATTGTTCAAATGTTCATACTACCCAAAGCAATCTACAGATTCAATGCACTACCTATCAAATTTTAAATGACATTTATCACAAAAATAGACCAAAAAAGTCCTAAAATTTGTTTGAAACCACAAAAGGCCCCAAATAGCCAAAGCAATGTTCAGTAAGAAAAGCAAAACTGGAGGCATCACATTACCTGATTTCATAGTATACTACAAAGTTATAATAATCAAAACACCATGGTACTGGCAAAAAGCAAACAGATTGCTGGAACAGAACAGAGAGCAGAAAAATAAATCCACACATATACAGTCAACTAATATTTGACAAGGGCACCAAGAATACACAACAGAAAAAAGGTAGTCTCTTCAATAAATGGTGTTGGGAAAACGGGATGTCCTCATGCAACAGAATAAAATTGGACCCCTTTCTTATACCATACACAAAATTAACTCACAATGGATTGAAGACTTAAATATAAGACCTAAAACTGTAAAATTCCTAGAAGAAAACATAAAGGAAAAGTTCCTTGACATTGATCTTGACAATGATTTTTTAGCTATGACCCCAAAAGCACAGGCAATAGAAGCAAAAATAAACAAGGAGGACTATATAAAACTAAAAATCTTCTGCATAGCAAAGAAACAATCAGCAAAATGAAAAGGCAACCCACAGAATGAGAGAAAATATTTGTAAACCATATACCTGATAAGGGGTTAATATCCAAAAAAATCAGGAACTCATACAACTCAATAGCAAAAAAAAACCAATTAAAATATATTGAAAAGGTGTTCAATATCACTAATCATCAGGGAAATGCAAATCAGAACCACAGTGAGATATCACCTGACACCTGTTAAGATGGCTAGTATCAAAAAGACAAGAGATAAATGTTGGTAAAGATGTGGGGGAAAGGGAACCCTAGTACACAGCCCAAGAAATAGCCCATTCATTAAGGACAGCCCTGTCTTTGACCTTCAATTTGCATCCTAATGTTGGGGAAAGGCAGTACCAAGAATTTTTCACATTTTAGGTCTTTGTGGAGAGATGTTCGCAGTTGAGCTAATAAAAGTGTTTGTGACATCAAAAGGCAGCAACCTGTCCTGGCCTACGGTTTGTATTGCAAAGTGACTGGTCTGAATTGCCTTCTATTCAGGCAAGCAAAAGAGAAAGTTGAAAAAGAAGTTCAAGGATTAAGTTTCTATGTGTGTCTCCATTCACAACAGATGGCCTCCACACAGACAAGCTTTACGCATTTGGTGATCTCCAGATGGGCAAATAAAATGCCATTTTGATCTTATTGTAAATTTTGGAGGGGGCTTGTTACAATCTTCCAATCAAACAGAAGGGAAAATTAATTTTCTCCAAGCAGGATCCATAAGCTGAAAGAATAAACATTAAGGCTATATAAAAATTCTGCACATAAATGTATTAGTCTTCACTGAAGCCTAAGGTTTAATTTGTTCCAAGCCTTAGAGAAAAAAATTTATGAATACTTGTAGAACAGTTTTGATAGGTTATACATAATGGCATATTCAAGAAAAAGTTAGTATTCAACTTTTGGTAAATCCTGTGAGATTCAATATGCAATGTAAAAATAATCCTATTTTAATAGTTTCATTGAATATTTAATTTCATAATTATCTTTCTAACTTTTAAAAACACAAACAAGGTATTCAAAATTATCTTATTCTTCTCTCTATTAAGCAGCCAGTTTTCTCTATTATTCCTAAAATGTTTCCTTTCCTCTTTGTTTTAGCAACTAAAACCACAGTCATATCATCTGGAGCCTCTCTGATTTATGCAATACAGCACACAACTGATGTCTTGCCTTTGATTTGGTGTTTCATTCTGCTTCCCCACCTGAGCCAGTCTCTCCAATATTCTCCTCAATTATGTGACACCCCCCATCACCAAGACACACACACACACACACACACACACACACACACACCCCACTAAAAGCATTTGATTTCAGCAGCTACCCCATGACTGAAGTCCAGGATTCTGACCAAAGCAAGAGAACTTAATTATCAATTTGGAAAAATAATGTTCTGTGTAAACTTCAATTCTGAAAAGCAGTTGCTCTGCTTTGAAAATAGGATGATGGTAATACACACACACACACATGTTTCTTATTCCATACTTATGTTGAAATATCATAGACTTTTCATTTCACACCAGGACATCAAACTTAGCCAACACACTTATAGGAGAACATTTGATTAATACCTGTATCTTTAATTAAACCAAACAACTTAGCCCAGTGCTAAGCATATGGTCAATTTTCAGTTAATAATGATTTAAAGGTATTTTTATAATCTACTAAAGTCTTAATTTTAAAAAGTGCGGGAGCCTCTGACAGCTACAGCATAGCATATTGAAGTGAGGCCCAGATACACGCACTCACAGAACTGCTGAGTGAGAAGCAGTGCTACTTACTGGTGATGACCATAGTCTCTGGACTCCAATAGACCTGGGCTCTAATTCTGGGTTCTAAGTCCTTAAGCATTGGCTTCTACCCTGAGAAGTTACCCATCTTTTCAAGCCTGAGTTCCCATATAAGTCAAATAGAGAACATAATAGTATATAGAACACATCGGTTTGTGCAAGGATTAAACAAGATGGTACATGTAAAGCCCATTGTGTATTTTAGTAATACCCACCCCCAAACACACACACCCACATACAGTTATGATTATTTTCAGCACCAGTGCAGTCTTTTTTTATTAACTCTGATAAGAGAAGGGCCCTGGCTCAGTTGTGTTGAACAAGTTGAGCAAAATATCTCTTAGGTACTTTATTATGCCTTTGTTTATTGTAATGATAAAAAGTCTGTTGCCAAATAACCCCATTAATCCTCTATTTCAACTGCATTAAAAATGTCATCCTTCCAATAAATCCCATGTTCTTTTACACCTCCCTGATTTCACCCACTTCTCTCACCTATAACACTGTTCTCATTCCCAGAAGTTTGGGGAACTAGCAAGTCACCCAGTGGTTTTCTAGTTTGCACCCATGTATGTAAAGGCACCTAGCTTGGACACCTGTTCCAAACTCTTCCATCACCTGGACTGATCTGACTGCTTTTGATTGTCTATACCTATATCTCCTTGCTTTATCACCTAGCGGTTCTCCTTTCCAGAAGTCAAACTTTTTGCCAAAAATGCCATCCATTCTTGGGAGACGAGAAACATCCTTCACTCAAGAGTGTAGAAGGAAGGACATATGACCTTTGACATGACTGAGAAAATAGCCTGGGATTTTGCCCAGGTGGGTGCCTGCACCTCAGCATATTGCAATCCATGTCCTTGACACATGATTGGATATGTAAACCGTGGAAAACTCCTGGAGATCAGAATTTCTGCTCCAACCCACTGAGAACCCACTGCTCTAATTGCATGTGAGATTTATATTACTTCCTGACTTACTTCCCTCCACAAACTTTTTGTTCATCTGAATCTTTTCATTAGATTGTTCACTCTGATGTGCTGGCCATTCTTTGTGTAGTATTCCAACAGAAGAGTTGTCTGTGACCAAGTGGTCACATGCTAGGAAAAGGGCCTTCTTTTGACTTTTAAGATATCTTTATTAGTTGAACATTAAGCATTCAACATTCTAAAGAAAGAATCTTTAGAATATTTGAGAAGAAAAATCCTATGGGAGCTCATGGCAGAATGTAGTAGAAGAAACACAAATGTGGAGTCAGACCAAGCTCATACAAGAGCTTGTCACCCTGCTCCACCCAGAAGCAGGCAAGAAAGCATACCAGTGTCCTAGGCAAGGAGCTGAGGACTGCAGCCCACTCCACTGGAAGCAGGCGAAAGAACACATCCAGGGTCCTAAGCAAGGAGCCCAGGGCCACAGACCCCTCTGCCTGGAAGCAGGCAAAAGGGCAATGACCATGGTCCTAGGCAAGAAGCTGAGAGTGGGCAGTACCCCTGCCAAGAGCAGGCAAGAGAGTATGCCAAAAGCACCACTTCCATGTGGGTGACCCAGCAGAGCCACCCCTACAGCCACAGCTGCCAAAAAAGCAGCTTGATGCCACAGTAACAGCCACAGCCACTGTGAAGGGGCCCGCCAGACACTTGACTATACTGACACAAGGAGAGTCACCAGTGGAGATAGGAAAAAGAAAAGCAAGTCTATTTCCTCAAAACCCACTCCAGAGTAATAGAAAAAGCAACTTCTCTTTTACAGATGACCAGACATCAACATAGAGATACTAGAAATACAAAAACCCAAGAAAATATGATGTCACCAAAAGAATACAGTAATTCTCAAATACCAGACCTTACAGAGCACAAAACCCTTGAAATGACTGAAAAGGAATTCCAAGAAACAATCTTAAGGAAATTCATTGAGATATGAGAAGACTCAGTCAGATAACAATGAAATGAGAAAAAAAAATCCAAGATATAAAGGAGAAAATTTGCAAAGAGATTAATACCTTAAAAAAGAATTTAGCAGAACTCACGGAACTGAAAGATTTACTCAATGAAATAAAAACACAGGCTAGAACAAGCAGAAGAAAGAATTTCTGAACTTGAAGATAGTCTTTTAGAAATAACCCAGATGGACCAAAAAAAAAGGAAAAAAGAATCAGAAAAAAATGAAGAAAATCTAAGAGAGCTAACAGACAACCTTATCGCACTAACATTGGAATCATAGGTGCTCCAGAGTGGGAGGAGAAAGGAAAAGGCATGGAAAACCTATTCGGTGAAATAATACTGGAAAACTTCCCAGGTATAGGGAGAAAAACAGACCTTTGGATCCAGGAGGATCAAAGATCCCCAAACAGATTCAATCCAAAAAGATCCCCTCCAAGACTGTCAAACTGGCAAAGCTCAAAGACAAACAGAGAATCTTAAGAGAAGCAAGAGAAAAGCATCAAGTCACCTGTAAGGGAGCCCCTATCAGACTAATAGCTCATTTCTTAATAGAAACTCTACAGGCCAGAAGAAAATGGGATGATATATGCAAAATACTGAAAGAAAAAAACTGTCCACTAAGAATACTATACCCAGCAAGGCCATGCTTCAGAAATGAGGGGAAAATAGTGTATTCTTCCAGATAAACAAAAGCTATGGGAGTTCACCACCATATGACCAGTCCTATGAGAAATGCTCAAGGAAGCCCTACACTGGAATCTGAAAAACTATAATCACTGCCATAAATACACAAGAAAGAACAAAACCCATTGGTAGAACAAAAATGAAAACGAGAGAGAGAAACTAAATCTTACCACTGCAAAAAGCCGTAGTGACAATGTAATAATGCCCCTACGTTATTTCTGATTTTAGTAGTCTTGGTCTTCCTTTTTTTTGGTTAGTCTAGATGAAGGTTTGCAAGTTTTGTTGATATTTTTAAAGAATCAGCTTTTGGGTTTGTTGATTTTCTCTATTGTTTTTTAATTCCCAATTTCATATATTTCTGTTGTAATCTTTGTTATTTCCTACATATATTTGCTTTTGGTTTAGTTTGTTCTACTTTTCTATTTTCTTAAGGTAGAAGTTTACATTACTGATTTGAGGTTTTTCTTATTCTTAATGTAGATATTTAATATAGGTGTTTAAATTTTCCTTTGAGCACTACATGAGAATTGCATCCTATAAATTTTGATATGTCACACTTTAATCTTTATCTCAGAGTACTCTCTAATTTCCCGGTGATTTTTCTTTTTGCCCATTGTTTTTAGGAGAGTGTTGTTTAATTTCCACACATTTACAAGTTTTCTAAATTTCCTTCTATAATTGTGGTCAGAGAAGATATTTTCTATGATCTTAGTCTTTAAAAAAGAAAAGGAAAAATTTAAACAAACAAAAAAATTCATGGGAAGATTTTCATTATTTTTCAATTCTGTTTTTCCATAAACTTTTTGAAGTGACTTTGTGTTTATATTCTGTTTTACTGATTTTTTGTGCAATTTATGTTGATAAACTTAGATATTTAATTTCTGTTCTTGATTTATTTTTATTAAGCGGACTTGTTGATTTGCTTAGAAATTAATTTGCCTTTGAAAAGTTTATTCATCTTCCTCTGTTGAAATTAATTTGATGTTTGCATGCTTTTGAAAGACTTTAGAGAGCTATTTCAAATAATTGTAGAGATTATAAAATGAAATATGTAAATTTTAATAAGTTTTACATCTCCAGTTTTTGTGAAAACTTGAAGCCCTACTTTCGACAGAGTTCTTTGTTATTCATCTGTTATTCAGTTTATGTATTTGTTATTTGAACAAATAAATGAATAAATAAATAAAATAAAATAAAATTTGAATTTTAATAAAAGAGCTTCTCACCTGTTTCCTCACCTGTTAAAGGAAGGTAAGCATATTTACAGTGCAGGGGTATGATGCATGAGATAATGCATGTAAATTTCTGGTGCAACATATGAGACATTAGTAAGGACCAGATTTATCTGTCACAACTTCCACCCTGCCTGCTCTACTTCTCTTCTGAGCTAGAGTGTAGCAAAGGAAAAGGCAGTTACAAAGGCCTAGTATATCCCTGGAATATGCAGTTTGGGCCCAGAGATCAAGTTTACTTGCAGTGTGCTGGAATGAGGAGGCTGTCAACACTGTAAAAATAACAACAGGTTCATTCTGCTGAAAGCGAATTCCAGCTAAGCTGAAACAATATGCCATGACTGTCTTCTGGAGGAAGGTGCTTTTCTCTTCTTTGTAGGGCTGACAAATGAGTAAATTCTGAGCATTTTTTTAAGGTGAATTGAAAAAGATGTGTGAGGAACTTCAAGGAATTTCAAGTGGAGCATTAGAATGTCAGGAGATGGGAGGAAACTAAAGAAGGCAACTTCATGCCAAGACTGGTAGACCGGCTTCTTCCAGAAAGGGCTGGGTCTCTTTCTTCTTTCTCTTTTGATTTCATTCTTTTCTCTCCAAGCCACATCCACTTGGCTCTCACTTCTTGGAAGTGTGTGATAGATTTGTGTTCTAATTTTATGCCATAGATCCTGACTCACACCTTGGTGTGTTTGTTTTGTTTTTTCAGTCATCACCTAAAATGTCTTCTTTTTATTATTAGCCTTATTATTTTAATGCCCCCCAAATCAGTTCATTTTGTTTTTGGTAATATCTCTCTCTGAGCACTATTCCCACCAAGGCTGAACTCTCTATATGCTGAATTTCTAAATTCAGCATCAAAGCACCTTTCAGCTCTGTACTTGGTTTGGCCTAGTGGTCAGGCAGATAAGTTTATGGAAGGTAGGGAGGCTTTTTGTTCGGAAACTTGCAGTGTGTTTCTCTCTGTTGCTGTCTTGTTTTCCCTCAGTTATGGATGTTCATGGTGGCTGACAGTGCTGCAAGCTCTTGTTTTGAGCAGAACTTGCTCCTCATTCTGTACCACACGGACAATCAATTTCTCGTACATTTATCTGAACATTTCACCCTGTAGCTTAGAATTTCTGTGAATTCTAGAATATTCTAGAATATTTAAATAGGAATAGTTTCTTTTTAATAGAAGTTTGTATTAAAAGTTCAAAATATTGTCCTCTAGTTTTATCACGCACCACTCCCTGATAATCATAGATAAGACTCAAATGGGTTTCCCTGAAAGTTCAATTTATTATGTTTAATATACTAAAATTTATAGTGCAGACGTTTAGCTTTTGGAAGGAGAAAAATTATGGTTCTTGGCAATTATCATTTGTCTTTTTCTGCAAAGATGACTGTGGAACCATCTCCAGGTTCCCTGGTCTTAAAGACATACACAAGTTAAGTTTATAATTTCATGATTTCTCCATGTAACATATGCAGTTTTCTAGAATCTAGATCTGAATGAATTAAAATGCCAAACTGTTAATCAGTTTTCATCATCAAGAGAAAAAAATAGATTTTGACATTTTTAACAACATATTAAAAGTGAAAGATGATCTCATAGGCTGTGGTCTGGTCCTGGCTGATGCAATTATGCCAGGAGCTCCCTGTAAAAGTAATTAGGGAAGTTGAAAAAGTGAGCACTCCCCAGATGTGATCTTACCAGTGGCCTTAATATATGACATCAATGAGTTAAATGAGGAAACTACCAGAGGCCAAACATCTAGGTTTTAAGTTTCAGACAAGGTTTTTGCTTGTGCTCACCTCAGGAAATGAATATTGCATTCATAAATTGTTGTTCTTATCCAGGAGATGAACCATAGCAGTTTCATTTAGCCCTAGAGTATTAAATTTCTTTAACACTTTGCCACATTAGAATATGTTTTCCATCTGAATCTGATGATGCAATATTTGAAGGACAAAATAGTTAGCCAAGTGACATTCCATAACAAGCCATAAAAGTTTATGGTGCACATAGTAGGATAATTGGCACAACAGGAATTGAATACTTCCTTATGGATAATATTTGAAAAGATATAGCACGTATAACAATCGTAACATTTCAATCAACCAATGATGGCTACTTTAGAAAGCATTTATTTTATTGTTTCCATAATATATTTTACAGTGCCAGAATTGGTTCTACTCTACTAGAAAGATGAAAAAGGGACCATATTCTTTTTCCTCCTACATTGAGTTTCCATTGTGATCTTTTGCCTGTGCATTTTATTCTTTCCTCCCACCCCCCACTAGATTGTTTTACCACAAGCTGTTGACAAATGATTTGTTGAAGCCCAAAGCTAATGGACAGAAATGTTTTATTTTTCTGCTTGAATCAGCATTCTTTTGGATAAAGTCCTTTTACAATATTAATTAAATAATTCATAGACAGTGTCCTTTCTCCTAGTTTCCAGATTTTCTAAACCTCGCACCTGTTTTTCTTCGGGTTTTGTGCTATATCAGCTTATAAATCTTCTTATATTTCCCAGTATAGTTTCTTATGAAATAACACCCCCCCCAAAAAAAATTTTTTTGCCCAACTGTTTTCAATAGTGGCAGTCAGGCCTGAAGTTGTCAATCAAAGAACAGCTTATCAGTCTGAGAGTTTTCTTTTTAAGCTTTTACTCAGTGACTTTTGAGACCTGTCAACACCCAGTTGGTTTTAGCCCTAACAATAAAGTCACACTCTATCTCCCACATAGAAGCTTTAAGATTAAATTCTGATGTCATATACGTCATATTTACATAGTTAAAACTCATAACAAGCAACCCACAGGCAATAGGATGTAATAACCATGCAACAGAGCCATTTCCCGTCCCCCTTTTTCTCTCACACTATGTTTTGTGCAGTTTATTGGATGTGAATGTTATGAAAATGAAAATCGTCTGGGAGAAACCTGCTGGCCAGGTTGAGGTTTAGAAGAATTCGACTGGAGGAATATAAAGAGCTGTAAATGCCTGGCCACCTCTTACATTATAAAACAGGAACCCTTTCAACATTCCTTTCATTTCCAGAAAAAAGGAGAGATGGGAGGACACAATTACATGTACTAACAGCCAATTTTTAATATCTTTAATTCTTCTAGTATTAAAGGAAAACAAATAACTTGGAGTCAGAAAACTTGAAACACCAAAAGTTTTACAGTTTTTGTTTTTAAGCACAAAGCACCTACTTCAAATGCACTGTGAGGTGAACTTTAACCATAGAAGCGATTTAAGAGTCAAATCTACTGTGGTGCTTTAAACAGCCAATTTAGGAAGTTAAGCATTTTCTTGGCAATCACTTTAGAGCTAGAAATATGTGTGTCACATCAAAGTAAGAAAGTGAAAACCACTGTCTGTGATTTAATTTGAAGCCTCCATCACATCAAAAGATTAGGCTCTAAGTAAAAATATTGACAAGAAAATAAGGCTCTAATGGAAGGACATTATATGCCATAATGTGAACACTTTTTTGTAGTTTTGTTATTTAAAGGGAAGCAGAATGAAATCATCCTCTTAATAGTATTACTTTGGAAAACCCTCTGTATAAATAAAGTCCAAAATACCATTTCAAAATTAGTTCTTTTTCATTCTGGGACTAATCTTTCTTATTATTCATGCTAAAAGATATACACTTAAATTTAACAACAAGATTTTATCACTGTGTTAGAGAACATTTGCATTGCCTTTTTACACCTGAAAGGTACAGTCGTATTCTTCATGCGAAATGATATAAGAAAAATTCTACAGAATTAATATTCTTTCATGGTTATAATTCTGTCTGAAAGCCAAATAAAACAAACAGGGGGAAAAGACTATAATAGCACTCTTTAGAGCGTCTCGAATTCCATAGCTTTCATACAAAAATCAGATTATTTCAATTTTTTTCTTATTGAAACTATGTAGGAAGCCAATTTTTGGAATCATCGATTTGTTCTAGCAAATAAAATAGATTTCCTAGAAGTACATAAGCTTTCTTAAAACCCCAGCAATAGAAATGCTTTTATTTGTCAGCAAAGGGCGCATTTACACCTCTCTCCCCAACCCCTCTGTCGCTCTTGTGCGCGTGCCCACATACACGCCACATACTCACAGAATGGCCAAAGAATTCAAGAAAGGATTTCCCTTTCCCCATCTAGACCTGATGTATTCTCTTCATTGGCCACCACTAGGTTGAGATTCTACTAACATAATTCATTTTTCCTTCTTGGACATTTTGTCTTTAATAGTTCTCAGTTCAAAAGAAAATACACCTAAAGTAAGAGTTTGTGGAGTTCCTGACTCTCCCCACCATCACCCTAAAGAGTTAACACACTCAGCTAGTTTGGCTCATTAACAGTATATTGAAAAATAATTTTAAAAAGGAGATTGTATTGAAAACATATTCAACAAAATAGTGGCAGAAAACTTCCCAGGCATAGGAAAAATCACAGATCTTCAGATCCAGGAAGCTCAACAATCACCAAACGTATTCAACCCAAAAAGGGCTTCGCCAAGGCATGTTATAGTCAAATTGGCAAAACTCAAAGACAAAGAGAGAATCTTAAAAGCTGCAAGAGAGAAGCATCAAATCACCTATAAGGGAGCCCCAATCAGGTTAACTTCAGACTTCTCAGCACAAACCCTAAAAGCTAGAAAGGAATGGGAGGATATATTCAAAATACTAAAAGGTAAAGATTGCCAGCCAAGAATACTCTACCCTGCAAGGCTGTCCTTCCGAAATGAAGGGCAAATAATATATTTCTCAGACAAACAAAAATTGCGGGAGTTCACCACCACACGACCACTCTTACAAGAAATTCTCAAGGGAGTACTGGGATTGGACCCTGAAAGATAATTACCATAGCCATAATAATCCAAGCAAAATCAAAACCCACCAGTATAATACAAA
>NW_007731194.1:125913-142807 GCF_000696425.1 Galeopterus variegatus
GGGGGGGGGGAAGAAGATATAACAACTATACCTTTTTGAAGTTGTTACAACAAGCAAACGGAAAGGACATTCTTGGGGGGGAGGGGAGAGAGGGAGGAGGGAGGGAGGTGTCAGTGATGGGCCATAATAACCATATACATTGTATATTGACAAAATAAAAATTTAATGAAAATAAATAAATAAATAAATCCGGGTGGGGGGAGAGAGAAACTAGATGGCCTTAGGCAGATACATTTGACTAATTCTATAAAGTTGTTATGCCTGAATTGCCGATGTGCAGTGTAAGGGAGAATAAAAGTTTATGAGCAAAAAAAAAAAAAAAAAATTTAAGTCAAGGAATAATTATTGCACACCCATGAGTTTGGGGGCACTGTTCTCAGCACTGTGGGAATACCAGGATGATTAAATCTCCTACCTAACAGGAAATGAATGAGGCAGGTAGATCTCATGAAAGATAAGGTGAGAGAGAAAGTAAAGTTACAAGAAAAGGGGCAGAGGAAGAGGTGCCAAGAGTCAGAGAAGGGAACTGAAACAAGAAACCAGAAAATGCCAACAGCAAATTTCTTCTTTTACAGTTTTGCGTAGTGAGTGTAACCAAAGAACCAACATATAGCAACAGTTGATCACATCCGCATTCCTCTAGCTTCTCTTTTTCAGAGGAGAGAGCCTCGTGGAATACAAGAAATCATCATGCCAGTAAATAATTTTTAATTGCAAAATATCTGACAATTTAAGCCAACCATTGTCTGTATAAGTGAAGGAATAGTTTTAAATATTTCATAGCATTTCAAACTTTTGCATAAGATTTTTTGAAACTTTAGTTATTAATACAATTGCTATAGAAACATAAAACTGAGACACCTCTGTATGAAACAAACAAAAAAACATAACCATCTATGTCTGCCTGATTCTTTCATTTGTGTGCTAAAGAAAACGAAGGATGGAGGAAGTTTGAAACAGTTTCTTGGAACTGTGAATCCTGTTGAGTGTAAGCCACTTAGAGGAGGGTGATCAGTCAAAGATTATTGGTTTCCTTCAGCTGGTATTGAATGTGAGGACTAGATTCAACCCTGGAGTCTCTGATAGCAATTACAGATGGAATGAACTTCAAACGTTTTGGAGCTTGTGCTTAATTCAGATCTTGGACAGATCTCTATATGTTCATGAAATTATAAATGGAGTTGAAGTCTCATGAAATAAATCAAAGACATCACCCTGTAAAAAGTACAACCGTAAAGTAATACAATTTTTTAAACCAACACTGCAGAACTTACACATGCAAATTGAGTGTTGTTCCTTTAAAAACAATCACGTTGGAGACTACATTCATCCAATAGTTGCTGCCAGAAACTGAGCTGTGGTCTTTACTCGCAAATGCAAAGGGCTTTTGGGGGGGCTTGGTGGTAAATTTAAAATTTGAAAATGGATAAAGTTCCGAGCCCCAATTCTGATGAATAGAATGAGTAATTAAAATGAGGGTTAGAATCTGGGGCAAAATTCAATGGGGACATAAATGAATGAGGCTTATTAAGAAAATTTGCATTATGATATGTAACGAAAATAGCTTACACTTGAATTCTTACTAATGCTACTGTTCTAAGCATTTGACACCCATGATTTCATGCAATACCCACACCTAACCTCATGATGCAGGTTGCATCATCCTTATTTTAAAGTTCAGAAAACTTACTGTACAGAGAGGGAAAATAAAGCCCACAATTACACAGTTAGTGAGTAGCAGAGCCAAGGGTTCAAACCTGGGAAGTCAGTCTCCAAAGCCCCTGCTTTTAACCACCGTGCTATATTAACTCTAAGACTGGTTTTGAAGAGAAGTCCTAAGCAAGTTCTGATTCAGTGTAACAGGCTGTTGGATTTAACATTTACTCACTACCAACTCTCAACATTCATGATGTAATACTTTTCAATTTTTCTAAGGCTTGGATTTGAATCTTTTGGTTAGCTTGCTGGAGCATATCGCATAACGGTGATTGAACACTACTGACACCCAGCAAGCCCATTTCAGTACAGCTTTGCAGCAGTTGTAGAGAAAAGTCTATACAACAATGCGCTCTGAATTTGGGAGTTAGAAAATTCCCAGATGTGTATGCAAATGTCAGACTCTCTTGTAGGTACATAAACTTTCACCATAACTACTTTCAATGATAGCATTTATTTGGATATTCTGAGTTCAGGGTGTTTGTAGACACTCAAAAGAATGAAGGGTCAGGGTGAGGGTACGCATGTTTGTTATGTCCCTCAGGTCTTGCATCAGGCAAGCAGCAGAACAGCCTGATATGCCAGCGAGAGTGCAGACTTCATAATCAATCAGATCTAAGCACAAATCTGGAATTTTCCACTTATTAGATATGTGATTTCAAGTAACTTAGCTGACTACTCTGAGCCTTCATTTCTTCATCTGTAAAACAGGGCTCCAGTGCTCATAGGATGTGTGAGGATTAAGTAAAATATACTTAAGCTAATTTTTCATGGCACAATTTGTAGTGATACACCTTCCAGAAATATCAGTTCTCTTCTTATTTCAGCAATATTCTTGGATTCCCCAACTGAAAACCAGTTATCCTCCAAATCAGCTTTTTCAGAGCATTTAGGAGAGTAATTGTGATCCTATAATTTAGAGGCATAGGGGAAAGTTATTTTTACTGTCTTATTCATGATTCACCCCTGCTATTTTATTTGCCTAAAGTTTAGTGCCTGCAGCAGGCACCAATTGGGCTCCAACTGATACAGACAGCACGTGGGAGGAGGTGTGGGGTCCCACAAAGGGCTTGCAGCTGTTGAGAGAGCAATTGGATCAGGCAGCCAAGACCAGAAGCATCTGGTAAAACTGACATTTTTTCACAAAATTGACGTTTCTGTCATAAACGATAATTCCCAGCTTTCTTGTAACTATATTTGGAAAACACTTTTTTTAGCAGGGGAATAAGAAGATAGGGGTAGTTCTCCATCTGTTTGATTATCCCTTTCCACAGAGGAAGAGAGGGAAAACCTTTCCCTGGGCACAATAAAGGCCAAAGAAGTTGTGTGCCTTTGTCTGTGACACAGACAAGGCATGGGGATGACATGAGAATTTTTTCCCTTTGTAGGTCCGATAAAGCTGGGAAATTTTGCCAGGGTGAAAAACAGAAATTTTGCTCATGAGCAGTATGCATCAAGATTATCAGTCAGGGGCTGACCAGTTAGCTCAGTTGATTACAGTGAAGTGCGTTGTAACACCAAGGTCAAGGGTTCCAATCCCCATTCCAGCCAAGCTGCCCCCCCCCCAAGAAAAGATTATCAGTCAGGTATCACCAGCCCCAGCACCTGTATGTGCTTCTAACTGGAATGCACTTCCCTCAGCTACCTGCAGGCTTCCTTGCTCACTGCCTTCCTGGCCCGGAGCAAATCTTCCTCTCGCCTTCCTGAGATTCAACCTAAAGTTGAAGCTACTGCTTCTGCTCTCTCTTCCCTTTCCTGCACTCATCACCATCTACTGTACTATATATCTTATTTATTTAGTTTGTTTCTTTACCACCAGAGTGTAAGCTCTAGGAGGGCAGAGGTTTCTGTTTGCTTATGTGATTGCTTCCTAATTTCTGATATAGGTATCATTGATCATCAACCATCATCAAACAGGTGTCCCAGGATATTCCTGAATTTGTACTTTCAAACTTTGCACAGTTTTCCTTTTGCCAAACACAGACCAAGCACCACCTTAGCCTCAAGGAGTGACTCGAGATGGAGAGACATGGAAGGAAGTGATATTTAGAACTACCCTGAGTCATTCCACTTCTAAATATCCCTTAGGAGGCTGGGTATTCACAGAGACAATGTGGAGACTTTATTCACCCCCAATAATATCAGGTTCGAAAACTAGAACATTCTGAAAGTAAAACTAGAGTGATACCTGGCCCAGGATTTCTCTAGCCTAATAAGGACGCTTCCCTAGTCAGGTGTACCCCAAGGGTTGACCTCCCATTGCTCACAATAGTTCATTCGATAAACATTTACTGAACACCTACTGAACGCCAAGCCAATATTTAGAAGTGGGATGACTCAGGGTAGTTCTAAATATCACTTCCTTCCATGTCTCTCCATCTCGAGTCACCCCTCAAGGCTAAGGTGGTACTTGGTCTGCGTTTGGCAAAAGGAAAACTGTGCAAAGTTTGAAAGTACAAATTCAGGAATATCCTGGGACACCTGTTTGATGATGGTTGATGATCAATGATACCTATATCAGAAATTAGGAAGCAATCACATAAGCAAACAGAAACCTCTGCCCTCCTAGAGCTTACACTCTGGTGGTAAAGAAACAAACTAAATAAATAAGATATATAGTACAGTAGATGGTGATGAGTGCAGGAAAGGGAAGAGAGAGCAGAAGCAGTAGCTTCAACTTTAGGTTGAATCTCAGGAAGGCGAGAGGAAGATTTGCTCCGGGCCAGGAAGGCAGTGAGCAAGGAAGCCTGCAGGTAGCTGAGGGAAGTGCATTCCAGTTAGAAGCACATACAGGTGCTGGGGCTGGGCAGGGTGTCCAGCGAGGGTTTGAGGAACAGCAGAGAGGCCAGTAGAAAGGGAGCAAAATGGAAAATAATAGATGAGGTCAGGGGTAATAGAAGTGGGGACACCGACTACAGAGAGCATGTTGGCTTTTACTCTGAGATGAAACAGACCACCTACAATGTTCCAGGCATTAAGTGGGGTGCTTTATTGCAAATATTCTCTCCAGTGCTACCAAACAGATAAAATTAGCTCCTTTATCAGGCAAGGCGACTGCACCAGAGCTCAGGATTCAAAACTTGCTCAGGATCATACTGCTGGAAAATGGAAGAGCCAAATGCAAACCAGAGTCCATGCCGACCAGAGCTTTAACCTAAGTGTCCTGCAGGACAGGAGAGAATCTGAAGCCCTGGGTAGTGGAAACTGCCAAACTGAGGGGCTGCCTAAAAGCAGTCCTTTCATGAAAGTTTCTATAAAGTGTTGCCGTGAAGTATTTATATCTCTCTTAGATCCCAAATGCCACTCACTTTGAAGCAATCTAAGTTCATGGTTTCCGAGACAGGTGTGTATGTGAATCACCTCAAGAACTTTTTGAAAATACAGATTATTTCAGAGCCTCACTTCAGACTGCTGAATCAGGAAATTATGGTTGCCAAATGTTTTTGATGATGAAACTTTTTTCCTGAAACACCTCATGGAGATGTTAGGAAGAAGCCATTTTGGAAGTAAAGTCACAGGTGTAAATCTCCACATAGTGTACACACTTAGATGCCAAAAAATTAAAGAACAAAAATAAAAGCCTTAAGTATGATTTGGTTGGTCATTCTGTTAATCTATTTCAGTTAATGTATTTCTTTACCTATTTATTTTTACATTTTTTGGATCATAGCTATTGAGTGTCCAATAAACGCATTTGGCTGACAGTTGTTTTGTTTTGTTTTTGTTTTTGTTTTTTTCTGACCGGTAAGGGGATCGCAACCCTCGGCACAGTGTGGTCAGCACCACGCTCAGCCAGTGAGTGCACTGGCCATCCCTATATAGGATCCAAACCCATGGCCTCGGCACTACCAGCACCGCACTCTCCCGAGTGATCTACGGGGCTGGTCTGGCTGACAGTTTTTGAAGTAACTCTTTTTGTGGTCCACTTACTACTTTTAATAAATGCAACACTTTACCTGTTAAAAACAAAAATACAAAGCCAAGGAAAACAATTGGTTTAGACCACTAGACAGTTTTCATTACCCTCTTCTGTGCTTGTGATTTCATCATATTTTATAACAGAGAAGTAAATTCTGCTTTCTCGAAAAGTAATAGAATAATCTCAAGGAATGCTGTGAACAGAAATTGCTTTAAAAACCCAGACCAACATACATCTATACATTTCTTTACGAACAGTGTATTATCTTTTATAGTGATCGTGAGATGGTTTCACTGTCTAGATTACTGAAATGCTGTTTGCTTTGGCTGGAATTACTTGCTTTCCCACCATACGAGCCACAGGTAACCTGCCATTATTGTTCAAATGGGGGAGGGTGGATGCCAGAGTGTGGACCATTCACTGTTGCTGTCACACTGTGAAAGAGCCTTGAGAACATGTGTGACCTGGGGCTGTCATAACCCTCACCCCAAGTCACCACCCATTCTGTTGCACAGTGGCCTAAGGATAAATGACCGACCTCTAACATAAACCAAGTCCCTCCCACTATGGCAGAATAAAAGAGCAGCTCTTTTGTTTTTCTGTTTTGTCTTGTTTGTTTCTTTGTTTTACAGATTTATAATTGTAAGATCACATTTCTACTGCTTGAAACACAGCAGAGCAAACATTACATAATCCCTGATAATTAAAGATCAATGAATATTAAGTTTTCAAAATCACTTCCAGATAACATCTCCTACTTAAATCATTTTAATGTGTTTTCATCAGAAATGGGTGTATTTTAATGTGTCTTCATCAGAAATGGGTGAAATGAAAGTGACACTTTTCTACTAGCAAAGAGAGTTTTAGTTTACAAAAATAACATCAGTTAGGTAGTTATAAAAGCCATAGTCTGAAAATAAACAACAGCCTTGAGTATGTACGATGCAGGTTGGGAGTGCTCATAATACAGTCCTCCTCACCTTGCAGTTTGGCTGTGCATGTGCCTAATTCAGTTGATGGGTTGGGAGTGGAAAAATGTAATTGCCCAGGAAAGCCCTCCAGCATTCTCTCCATCTGCTGCAGAAACCATAGAGCAGGTATCATGCTGAGGGGATGGAGCCTTTTGACTGAAATTACTAGATTCCTGGGTGTTCGCCTGGAGGACAGTTGCCCTGACAAGGCAGTCAGACTTACAGTAGACTTTGCATAAATGAAAAATGACACCTGTGTTGTATTAAGCCACCGAGATTTGGGTGCTCTTTGTTATTGTACCATAACCTAGCCTAGCCTAACTAATACAGTATGTGCTAGACAAAAATGCTTAACAATGCCATCATCTCAGCATCAAAATAACCTCATCATAGAGGATTCACTAACAGACCTTCTGTCCATTTGAACCCTACCCACTCCCTTTTTTTTTTTGATGAGTTTTTTTCATTTTGTATCTGTGTATTATGGCCAAGCATTTATAATTCGGGTTTTTTTAAATTGTCATTTCCAAACTGGGTAAATTATGCATATATTAGAGTTACAAAAATGTTAGATCTTTCCAGTCTTATTCTTTGACCCCCTATATCACTAATCTAATTCTCTGTGCTCTTATGGCCATCCCTTTCCACAATATATCAATGGTTAAGAATACAGGCTTTAGAATCAAGGACACTCACATTTAAGCCACTTACTAGTTGTTTCTGTGCTTCAGTTTACTCAGTGCAGAACAACAATTGGAGAAACTACTTCATGAGTTTGTTTTTGTTTGTTGTTTTTAAGATTAGCAAGGCAAATACTCATGCATGTAAAGGACTTGTATAGCACAGTGTTTGAATAAATGTTTCTTCAAGTGACTTAAAGAAGAGGGACACTAATATTTGCACAGAACTTGCTGCTTTACATGAATTGTCTCACTTAAAACTCACAGCAGCCCTGCAAGTTAGGTATCATCCCCATTTCACAAACAACACAGAGAGGTTAACAAATTTGCCTAAGCTCACAAAAGCAGTCAGCAATGGGGCTGTGAGTGGAGCCATATCTGTGCACTGTCAAGCCTGCCACTCCTTCCCTATGCGAGGCTGCTTTCCTCACAGTTTCACACCAATTTAAAGGGGAGATTTTCTGGGCACATGTCTTGAAAAAGTGTTAAAGGGCAACAACTGAAAATGATTGTAAACAGCCATCCACAATGACTAAACAGTAGCTTAAAACATATATTTTGTATTATATATTTAAAACATTTTAATTATATTCAAAAATAAAAGCAGTCCTTTCATGAAAGGACATTTTTCTTCCTTTAATTTCTTAGCTCCTCAATCAAGTCTCCTGTGCCTATTTATAAAAGTGGTTGGTTAGGTTAAAGCCTTTTGGGGAAATTTATTAAATCAGTGGAACTGACATTTTTTTCTTTATGTACATCACTTATTAAATACATCTGTAAAAAATCTTCTAGTTAATGCCTTTTGCTGAAAATACGATGAGAAAGAAATAAGTACTTTATTGGGATTCTTTCTGCCTGCAGGTGTTATATTTTATCTTTCTAGGTTTCTTTTGAGGCCCTTCCCATCATCCAAAGAACCCTGTTAATAAAGAATTATAACCTTCAAAGACCTTACCCAGTAGATCACCAGAAACCAAAGTATGAGAAAAATTAACCACCTAAGGAAAAGATGTTACTTTGAATTTTGAACGGGCTTGGTTTTAAATTAACTCACCCTCCACTCAAGCACTCATTTTTTAAAAGGTAGTTGATCATAGTGAATTATTCCTGAAATGGCAACACAAACAGCACCTCCATGTATGTATGAAAACTGCAAATAAAAAGCTGCTAATTGTGATTTGAAGTAATTTTTTTTAATGGCCAGTCCTGGCAATTTTTTATGATTCCCAAAGGAATTCCAGTCTGAAAGGGTTTGGAAATCGAGGTGATAAACAATATGACTAATTGCAGTGTTAATATTTCACACACCCTGAAATTTTGGGTTTCATATAATTAAAAAATTATTTTTAAATAAATAAATAATTTACCCAAGGCAACTGCAGTACCAGTGGCGTCCCCTGTGGGAAGAAAGGCATGGGACCTGGGCAGCGGGAGGGGGCCTTTCTCCATTGCTCCTGAGACCTGCTCCATTCCTCCACCCACAGAAATGTAGAATGTACCTTTTGCAACAAAGCTTTACTTTGTTTCTTTCCATAAGGGGTACATATATTTTAGCTTTCAAAATAATCTCTTTTCTGGAACAAAAACACTCTTCCTTTTAAATTTATGGCCTCCTTTAAAGGGCTTGATTGTCAAACTAAAAGTTAGTTAATATCTTGGCTTCAATAAAACTTGATTAAAGCTGGAAGATATAAGAGTTACAAAATCAGAAGAAATAGAAAAATGGCATTGGATTTTTAACCTAAATCTCACCAAGTGTCTGGAAAGTAGGATTTTCTAGATAGATCCAAATGGTAGTTATTTTTCATGCAATATGTTTAGACTGTTTGGTAATTCCCCTGCTCAGCATAAAAAGTATTTTAAGTTAAAAAAAAAAAAAGGGCAAAAGAATATAGTATATGTATATTGTTGGCATTTTAAAACTTCAAGGGATCATGTTTTGTAAAAAATATTTATTAAATCATTTTGAACTTATCCTTAAAAATGTATCACGAATGCCTATACTTCACAAGTATGTGTTATACTATCTTAGAAGTTAAAACTCAAATTTTAATTGAGAAAATAAATGAAGAGTTGAAAACTTTTTTGTTGTTTTTTTAATGAACCTACTTAAAGTTTAGAAAAATGCATGAAATTAAAAACAACCCTCAATTTAGGCTGCAACACAAAACACCCACAGACTTCAGGAAATCACCAGCCTCATTCACCTTGACCTTTGGCCTCTCACACATTCTAACATTCAGCTTTCTTCCTTCTGTCCATCTGCTTGAACCATTAGTAAAGTTCTTTTGCAACAGCTTGCACAAGTAAGCCAGCTGTCATCGGAGCATATTTAAACTCTGCCTCTTAGTTTCCACTGAATCATGTGTTTGCCCACAGGTCTCATTAAACACAGGGAAGGGCAGTAGAGCAGTTTCAAAATGCTCTGGGGGAACAGACCATCTATATAAAAGGGTGGTCCAAAAGCCTTGGACTAATTTGCTTGCTTACTTTTTTCTCTTCAACTTATAGAGGAGTTTTCTGTAAAGAAACAACACAAATGGAGAATGTCTGCAAGGTGAATCTGTAGCAAAAAGGACAATAGGTACATTAACAACAACAGAAATCTTTCCTTTAAAATTTAGTTCTAAAGAAAAACCAAAAACTCTTGCACAAATTCCCATTGCCTGATTTGATTTAAGAAACAAATGAATCATTTGTGATAATTTCCTGATCTTAATGCCAAGAGACCAGCAGAGGAGAATATTCAAGAAAATGGTTAGATGCAAAGTCAGAATTGTCAAGCCTACTGCTCTGAGGTTAATTGAACTGTCTTTAGTAAAGCCCGAAAAAGAAAATGAAAATGCATCCACTTCCGTACTTGGAAAGAGTTAAAACACTGGACTTCCAAGTGAACAGGATATGAAATTTAAAGGTTCGTTCTAAGGGGTAAGGCCAGGAAGCAATTAACACCAGGTAAACCAGACAAATCAGAGTGGATATCAGGGCATTTGGGGTTCCATTTTTCATAGATGCAGTATAGATATTTTGGCTGGACTCTTAAATACCTTTCATTCTCACTGCCATCAGCCTGCTGGCACCAAGGTCAGACTGTAAAATCAATCATGATGAATATTAACCAGGGCACTCTCTGCTAAAGCCAGCCCATCAACAGAATAATCAGAAACACAAATCAACTAGCAAGGCTAAGGGATTTCACCTGTGTATCACTGGATTCACCTTCATATTTGCATCTAAACCAATATAGTTTATTTCAAAGGCAAAATTAATGGGCATTTCCAAAGTCTCTCTGAATCATACCCAGCACTGATGGATCAAGTCACATCTCTCAGGCTCTCTCTACATTTTGGTCCCTCCTTCCAAAGAGAGCACCTCTCTTTGTCAGGCACTCCTGTATACATACCGCACCTTCCATCCAATCACGAGGTACATCAAAATGAAGTGTCATTTGTGTTTGCATAGGGAAAGTTATTTTGCATAGAAATCTTCTCTGTACTATACGCACACTTTAATTCGAACTCCATTTGTAGTTCTTTCTCTTTGTACACTATTGTATTAGTCTGTTTCTGTTGCTTATAACAAAATACCTGGAACTGGGTAATTTATAAGAAAACAAAATTTACTGCTTACAGCTTCAGAGGCTGGGAAATCCAAACTCCAGGGAACACAGCTGGTGAGGGTTTTCTTTGGTGGTGGTTTTACAGAAATGCAGGGATCTCACATGGCAGAAAATGGTGGGGCAGAGAGAGAAATAGTTCCTCACGTGCTCTCCTTTTGAAGCCCTCAGAACAACACTCCTGACCACCATTATTAATCCATTCACTACATCATGGACCTATAATCCAATCACATCTTAAAGGCCCCACCTTTGAATTACCATGGTAGGATTTCACACCCTCAACAGTTACACTGGAGATTTAAGATTCAATGAGGTTGGGGGAAGGGCATTCAATCTATAGCAACTATTTTTCTTGATCATTTAGGGGACACATTTTCAATTAGAATTTTTAAGAGTGGTGTGCAAGAGAAATCTGCCTATGCCCCTTTCCTCACATTTAAGCTTCTGCCCTTAGAAGCTGCACTGTACCTTCTTTGGAAGTATGAGATAGCAGTAGTAGCAATACAGAAAGGGCATTTTTTCCCCCTCTTTCTAGGCTTCCTCTACTTCTGAGAGACTGAATATACAAACCAACAATGTCTGAATCATATGTGAAAATAGAATGCTGACCCACAACCTGCAGCAACCTGCCCAGGAAACCAACTCTCTTATCTATAATAACCAGCCAAGAAGCCAGCCAGAATTGTAGGAAGTCAGACTGCTATCTCTAGAAATAATTCAGGAAGCTGAATAATAATCCCTGTAACAATTGGCCCCAAATGGCCAGAATTTGATTAATAATTGACAGTTTTCCCAATTTTTGCCCCTGCTTCCAATTTAGGATCTACTAGAGAAAGCTAAATATGCACTTCTACCAATCACATGGGATGCCCTATTTCTAGTTAGCCCACCTAAAGCTTTCCCTATGCCAGCAGCTTCCAATCAGGGCACACCTGAAGCTTTCCCTCTTTCCACTGTAAAGCTTTCCCACTTCTCTGCCAGCCTTTGAGTCTCTGCCAAAGGCGAGTGATGGTAGCTGACTCCCTTGCTATAGCCAGCGCTGAATAAATAGCCTTTGCTTGTTCTCATTTGCTTGGTGTTTGCTTATTTCCATACTTCCAAGGAGAAGAAGCAGCTAATGTAAGTATATGACTGGTCTCTTGGCTAAAGCACATTTTTCAGTCTTTTGGGCAATAATTGGATTTATACAAAAATTAATAAGATCTGTATTCATTTCCCTTTTCTTCCTACAATTTCTGTATGTATCCTCCATCTGCCAGAAACACAGAGGGAAAGAGAAGATTAGTGGTATCTCCTATTTCAACCCATTGACTTGCCACATGGAGTCCATTGAGTATAGGTCCAGGCACTAGCATTGTAGGGCCAAAATATTCAATGGGAAATTAATGCTCTTTTACTTGATATAGACGGTTGTAGCACCACAGACCCACCCAGTTTAGATAGGAGCTTGAGCTCCTTTGGGCTTAGGTGGTCCATACTGTGTCTGCAATTAGTGTTTCAGGCTAGCATTCGATTAGCAGAACTTGAATGCCAAAGGGATAGGAGGATGCTTAAATTTCATAAGAAGTTCAGGACACCAGTGTCTGAAATTTGGGGACTTTAAATGGTTGCTATCAAGTGTTTCATTTATGGGTGGTATTTGTTGGCTCTTGGATTCATCCTGTTATCCACAAGCTCCTGGGGTACTCAATGCCCCCCACCATGTATTCTCGAGCTGATATAAAGTTATTCATTACATGAAGCTAGTCTAGATCAAAAATAGGCATTTTAGACAACGTTTTTAACTTCCTACTTCTCACCACAGATCTCATTAGGCCAAATCTGAAGATGTGTGTTACAAAAGCAGCGTCTGGAACCCAAAGGAAAGAAAGATATCCTGATCCATAAGCAGTGTTTGCCTTACCCATGGTAGTGAAGGAACAGAACTATCTTAAGAAATGGTTTATATTTTTGAATCCTTTGCTGGGCCCTTTGAAAGATGGGAAATAAACCTCCACAGGGGGAAAAAAACCCAGGATGTTTCTCCCACCATCAAAAGAGAATAAGTTCGCCAACAACATCAAATAAGACAAAAAGCAAAAATTTGGTGAAGAACAACAGGACAAAGGGCATATTAGTCCTTAACGGACATCTGAGGACACAGTATTCAGAAATACTAATAGTGGATTTAGTGTAAAAATCTGATAGACAAAACTTGGGGGTCCCTATAGAATATTCCACAGAGAATAGGATTCTTGGGTCAAACGTATTCCGGAGCACAAGGCAATGGAAGCAGCCAATTGAGGCACAGAAAAAAGAAGCCTTGGGACCCTGCAGAGCATGGAGGATGCAGAGGAAATATCAGACAGTGTATGTCGGACCAGCCTTTCTTTGAATGATGCTCAGAGAGGTGCTGGTAGAGGGAGGACAAAAGAAAGATTGGCTCTTGTTGTTACTAAGCAGAAACTCCACTGTGGCCACGCTGGTGTTCCAGCAACACAAAAGGACAAGGGCAATCCAACCGTTTTAAATATGTAAGTGAGTACTAAGGAGAAGAGAGCTCTGGGGGTGTGACTATAAAAGATGTCACCATTTTGTAGGGAGACAAGTTTGACTTAAATGCCTCTTTTTGATGGGAAAACCATATAATCGGGGGGGGGGGGGGATATGGAATGAACGGGGCCACATTGAACTTATTGGGGGGAATTTCTCCTAAATGAATTTAAATTTCCAGCTCATAAACTCCAGAAGACTAAAATAAACTGACTGATCTCAATAAGGCTGAAAGAAAGGAGTTTTTGTTTTCTTCTTTTTTCTCTAACTTTTTTTCCTCTTGGTTTTGTTTGGGAAATGCTTTTGCTTGAAGAGTTACATTAGCTTTAAATTGTGTAGTTGTGGGTTTGCTGCTATATATGTTCTATAGATACTTTGAAACTCTGAAAAAAGTCACAGCTGGAGAATGACAGAGTAAAATTAACTCACCTTTGGAAATGCTGAAGGACTAGCATCTATTCTAGCACATACTGTAGCTACCTAGAGGATCCAGGCATCTGAACGGAACCCCTCTTCATTCATTCACAGACTCAGCAAATATTTATGAAACACATACTGAGGTGCCAGGACTTGTTCTAAATTCTGGAGATACAATGATGAGCAAAAACACAGTGCTGGGGGAGACAGACATTAATTAAATAATCACCCAATAAATGTATACTTTCTGATAGGAATAAGAGTTCTCAAGAGAAGAAACATCTGTGACATGAGAGCTTTTAACAAAAGAACCTGCATCAGGGAAGGTCTACTAAGGCAACATCGTGAACTGTGATCTTCAGGTAGTATAGAATTTAGTTAGGGCTAAAAGAACTGAAAGAGCTTTCCAGATACAGTGAAACTGTCACCGAGAAGTCCTGAGATTCCAAGGATGAGAATTAAGCCAGAGCAGGTGGAATGCAAAGAGTGAGGTAGAGACAGTAAGAGACGGAGCTGGAGAGAGAGGCACAGGTGAAGCCAGCATGGCCACAGGGGCCATGTTACAGATTTTAGTCTTCACCTTAAGAGCATTATAAAGTCATTAGGAGGTTTTAGGCAATGAGGTGATGGGATCAAATTAGTTTCTGAAAAGTCTACTCCAAAAACACAACAGTCTGGGAATGCAAGAAGAGAAAAAACAGGAGGATGATTTTAGTGACTATTGAAATAGTACAGATGAGAAATGAAAGTAGCTTGGACTAAGGTGTTACACAGAGATAAATTGATGCATTTAAAAATTTTAAAGAATAGTTGACAAGACTTGATTATAGACTAGAGGTGAAAGTGTGTAAGTTACCCAAAATTACTCCTTGGTTCTTGACTTAAGTCACTGAATGGATGGGCACTGGTATAATTCATTGAGACATGGTATACTCTACAGAGAGGGAACTTGGAGGGAAGAACATAAATTCAATATTGAGTTTGAGAAAGCTTTGAGATATCTAAGTAGATATGCCAAGTAGTCATGATATATGAGTCAGGAGCTCAGATGAGAGGTTTCTGTTTGAGAAATAAATTTGCAACTTATGTTTGTATAGTTTACAAGTCGGAAATCAAGCTGTGGGTATGAATGATATTGCCTAAGGAGAAGTTAAATAGTGGAAGAAGCAGGTAGAGAACTGAGGCTCATAGAACTCTAACACTTAGTGTCCAGATGGTAAAGATTGAGGCCTCCTTCAAGTGACTGAGAAGGAGAGGCCAGAGAGGGATGAGGAAAACCAAAGGAATATGGGCCTGAACCTCTTAAAAATTGGTTTTCATGGTTTGAGGGCATTTTGAGTAAAGAGGGTGTTTCAATAGAAAGTTGACTCCAGTTTCAGATGTTTCCGATAGATTATATGAGGTAAGGATGGAAAACTGCCCTTCTGACTTAGTGATATGAGGTGAGTAGTAACCAGATACAGATTTTAACTTATGAAGAAAGCCAGATAAGAGTCAGCTGAGAGGGGGAAGGTGACAAAATTAGACAATGAATTTAGACCATTTTTTAAAGAAATTTTACTACAAAGGTAAAAAGACATAATTTGTGAGCTGGAGAAAGGTGTGTGTGTGTGTGTGTGTGTGTGTGTGTGTGTGTGTGTGTGTGTGTGTGTGCGTGTGTGTAGCAGTTTAAGGCAGAAAGTTATTGACTCTAAAGCATGGTTGGAGGAATAGATAGATGGGTAGATAGATGGATGAATGGACGGACGGATGGAGCAAGCATTTAAGAAGAGAGAATGGTACAGATGTGGCTAGGGTTTGATGTATGAAATTGAGGGAATGGTACAGATGTGTATGCAATTGAGGGAATCTCCCCGCATGGTGGCTTCAGGTTTTTCTGAGAAGAGGTAAACTTATCTGCAGAGACGGGGAGGTGCAGTCTGATATTGAGCAAAATATAAAATTGTAGAGGTGAAAATCTTTAAAATACAAAATTGAGGAGATGGAAATTTTGGATGATGATTTACAGCAAAGGTGATTTCATTTTAGATTACTTCAATGTGTTATTTGAGCTTGTTAGAGGTATCCAAAAGCTTTGCTAGGTGTTATATCAGAGCACAATCTGAAAGGAGAAGTGCCGTAAAGGACAAAGTTTTAATCCAGGATACACGAGATTCATTTAACAGTCCTTTGCTGATCTGTTCCAAAGGCACTGGGACAACAGATGAATTGCCCGTCTCATCATCTTAGAGTATTGGAGGAGCAGAGCTAGTATCAGTGAACAGAATCACATACATGGGCCAGGATCACCTCATACACTGCTGACCTCCTTTTTAACAGGACATGGTTTATCCTGATCTTGGCTAGGGAAAAGGAAAGGTGTAGCCAGCGTCAAGAAAATGGGGAAATATTTATGACCTTTTCCTTGTATTTGCCTCGGCCTTTAGAGGAGAGGATTTCTATCCTCTCTTTCAGCTCAAGGGAGAGTTGGGGATGGTTCTCCCTGTCTTCTCTCCACACCCACCTATACTCACAGCTGCTCAGGGAAAGTGTCTTATATGTTAAGGCTTCATGTCCACTGGGCCCCATTTCAGTAGACAGGATCCCTGCACATGAAGAAAAATGTATCCCATTCTCTCTTTCTCTCTACATCAGCTTCCCTGCCTGCAGCTGTGGAGTAAGTCAAGAGAAGCTTGCACCAAACACTCTCTTGTCTTTAGTTCAACAGCCAAGTTATAGGATCCTCATTTGGGTTTCTTGGGTTCTGCTAAGGTTTGGTATTGGAGTATTAGTTTAATTATCTTTTTGATCTCCACTAGTCAATGCTCCAAATTGGTGAACCCTTTTGATACTAACAAATTCAGTGATAATTTCTCAGAATAAAGATAAAAATATTAGAATTGGAAGGGATATTAGAAATCATCTATTCCAGGGCCGGCCCGGTGGCGCACTCAGTAGAGTGCGGCACTTGGGAGTGCTGCGGCGCTCCCGCCGAGGGTTCGGATCCCATATAGAGACCGGTCCGCCCACTGGTTGAGCGCAGTGTGGGCACGACACCGAG
>NW_007731194.1:143447-146525 GCF_000696425.1 Galeopterus variegatus
AAAAAAAAGAAATCATCTATTCCAAATTCATCATTTTATGGGGAAATTGAGCCCAGAGGGATTACATGCTTTCCCACAGCACAGAGGTGGTAAATGTCAGATATGAAATTGGTAGTCATTATATGGAGGGATTTTGCTATTGGACAGACCTGAGTTTGAAACAGGAGTTTATCCCTTAGTAGCTGCAGAATCTTGGGCAAGTTGCTTGACCTGACACTAACTTTCCTTTTTCTATAAAATGGAAATTAACAACCTACTTGCTATGGTCTGAATGTTTGTGTCCCCCCCAAATTTCATATGTTGAAATTTTACACCCAGACGTGATGGTATTAGGAAGTGGGGCCTTGGGGTGGGTGATTAGGTCATGACCACAGAGCCTTCATTAATGAGATTAGTGACCTTATTAAAGAAACCAAAGAAATATTCCTTACCCTTTCTACTATGTGGGCACACAGAGAGAAGGTGCCCTCTGTGAACTACAGAGTGGGCCCTCAGCAGACATTCAATCTGCTGGTACCTTGATCTTGGACTTCCCAGCCTTCAGAACTATGAGAAATAAATTTCTGTTGTGTATAAGCTACCCAGTATATGGTACTTTGTTATAGAACTCAAATGAACTAAGACATTAGGATCATTGCGAGAGATAAATAACACAATATTTAAAGCTTTTAGACAATGCATGGCACAGAGTAAGTTATCACTTCAAGGTAGCTATTAATGCTCATAACAGCATCACCCTTATTATTACCACCATCTCCTAGTTGTTATCTCATTCTACTCCACCAGGCTGATTCACATGAGATTCACACTGTCACCACAATTTGAAGAGGGAGGGGTCAGATGGCACTGACACAAGTAAAAGAAGGCAAAATTCTTTTCTTTCTAAGTTAATTTCTTTGAATTTTGACTTTTTGTTCCCACATGTAGGAAAAAAAGAGGAACTTAGATCTAAGATCATACTATCTTTCCATGGGATACTTAAGGAATCACTTGAGCAACTTGATTAAAGTCATTATGGCTAATCAACTGCAAAGCCAAAACTACAACTCAAAGTTCCCAAGCTATATATATATATATATATATGGCTAATCAACTGCAAAGCCAAAACTACAACTCAAAGTTCCCAAGCTATATATATATATTTTTTTTTTTTGCTTTTCTTTTGTATAAAAACATTTTATTTAGAATAGTTTTAGATTTACAGAAAAATTGTGAAGATAGTGCATAGAGTTTCCTCTATTATTAACATTTTATATTGGTATGGTATATTTATCATATGAGCCAATTTTAAACTATCCTTATTAATTAAAGTCAACACTTTATTCATATTTTCTTAATCTTGACCTAATGTCCTATTTCTTTCTGTTCCAGGATCCCATCCAGGATACCACATGACATTTGGTCATCATTTCTCCTTAGGCTCCTTCTGACTGTGACAGTTCTCAGACTTCCCTTGCTTGTGATAACCTTGACAGTTTTGAGGAATCTGGTCGGGCATTTTGTAGAAAATCTCTTAACTGGGATTTATTTGATGTTTTCCTCATAATTTTACTGGGGTTATGGGTTTGGGGGAGAAATGCCACAGGGTTAAAGTGTCATTCTCACAATATCGTATCCAGGATAGTACACTGTTGACTGATCGCCTGGCTGAGGTGGTATTTGTTAGGTTTCTCCACTGAAAAGTTACTCTTCCTCCTCCCCCTTTTTAATATTGTACTCTTCAGAAAGAAGTCACTATGTAAAGGCCACATTTAAGAAATGGGAAATCATGCTCTACATCCTTGAGGGATGAGTATCTACTTAATTAATTAGAACTATTTTGTCTGTTCTCTCCCATTTTTACTTGCATATTCATTCATTTCTTTACATTAGTATGGATATTTATTTATACTTTGGGTTACTACCCAATACTACATTACTTATTCTGTTGCACACATTGTTCCAGCTTTGGCCATTGACAGTTTTTTTCAATTGGTCCCTGTGTCCCTTTGACATACCCCCATCATTGTGGATTTTTACTTTCTGAGCACTTACTTTCTAGCACTACAAGATGCTCCAGGCTCATCTTATATATTCCCAAGCTAATATTTCCTCCCACATTTCCACAATACTAATACTATATTTTGATATAATACTATATCCCAGCAGACTTCAAACAAGTTATCAAAATAAGGCATTTATTAAAGTTCCCAAGAAATTTTTAACTTCACATCTGGTAACTAATAGAATAAATCAAAAGCATCAAAACAAAAGCAACAACAGAAATCATAAACATAATTCAAAGATATGCCAAGAATTGTGCAAGTATCTAGAAGATATAAGGTACTAGGGTGCATCCTTTTCAAAAAACAGATCCTGGAACTTCTGTTTCCTTATAGTTGACTAAAGACCCTGAGAGACCTTTCTGCTAACAATAATCTAAAATGCAGGGCAATTTTTAAAGTATCTTTTTAAACCTGACTATAACCTGTCAATGAAGTAAAATTTTCATACTCCAATAACTGAGGAAAAGAGGGAATCCAGAGCAATTAGCCAAAAACTAAGAACTGCTCACATTCTGAAGGCTGATCCCAGGCTAACTGAAGCTTCAGTTTTCAAGGCCTAACAAGCTATAGAAGACAGGAGACAAAGACCAGTACCAACCCACAATATATATGTAGTTGATGCCCTAAAGAACTATGCCATCTGTGTTATGGTGAGCTGTAAATAAATATATCCTTCTCCTACTCCAACAATGGGAATTGTCTCAGATGTTGGTGCTGGGAGAGGAGAGAAGAAAACTTCTTTGAAAATTTGTAACAACAAGCTTGCCTTACATGAGTTATAGCCCAAACTCATTCTACCATGAAGATATGAGGAACCTCGAATCCAGAATTTAAAGTGATTGAAAGTTGATAGTGTTGGGGCCGGCCCGGTGGCGCACTGCTACAGTGTGCCACTTGGCAGCGTGGCGGCGCTCCCGCAGAGGGTTCGGATCCCACGTACAGACCAGCCGCTCACTGGCTGAGCAAGGTGCAGGCGCAACACCGAGGGTTGCAATCCCATTGCCGGTCCCGGTCCGGTACGGGCACGACACTG
>NW_007731194.1:147285-159489 GCF_000696425.1 Galeopterus variegatus
GAGGGTTGCAATCCATTGCCGGTCACGAAAAAAGACAAAAAGGAAAAAAAAAAGAAAGAAAGTTCATAGTGTCGCCAGTTGACTGACAGAACAAATGCAAATCATCTCTGGAGAAATCCACCTTTCAAACCCAATCCTCAAAGAATTTACTCAGATAAAATTCCAAGGAATTAGAAATCATGATTTAATAAAATTCCTAACAGACATAAGGAAATAAAACACCATGAACAATACCCCCCCCAAACCATCAGCTATTAGTATCAAAAGGCAAATTATAGGTATGTTTTATGTGTTTAACAGAATAAGGTGGGGACAGTTTTAAAAATATAAATGAGGAGAGAGAGACTTCTTAAATGACCAGATATTTGTAAAGCAGTAGAACTTCAAGGAAGTAAATACATAATTTTAGAATTAAAAACTTAAAGAAAAAGTTAAAAATTAAATAGACATGAAGAACTAATAAACAGAAAAAACAGATCTAAAGAAACATCTGTAATGCAGCGCAGAATAACAAAGAGTCAAAAACTACGAAAGAGAACTGAAAGTCATGGAAGACAGAATGAGAAGTTCACAGTTCCAAAAGGGAAAAGCATCAAAATAGAGAACAGGCTATTTGAAGAGAGAATGGCTGAGAATTTTCCATAAATGATCTTCTTATCCAACCTTCTTACCCAGGAGGCCTAACATTCCAAAACAGAATGGATATAAGAAAATCCACACCTACACACACCATGATGAAAATATACACCACCAAAGGCAAGAAAAAAATGTAAAAGTAGCCAGAGAGAAAAGACAGTTCACCTAAAATGGAATGACAATTAGATTATGAAATGACTTTCCAAAGACAACAGAAGGCAGAAGATTGTGGACTCGTATCTTCAATATGCTAAAAACAAAATATATGTATGCATGTAGAGCTGTGCACTCAGCAAAATATATTCAAGAACAATACATAAAGACATCTTCAAACAAATATAAATTGAGAGAGTGTCCCACAACAAGCATTTAACAGGAAATTTCTGAGTGGTGTACCTCGAGCAGAGGTAAAGCAATCGCAAATGGAAGATCTGAGATGCAAGGAAAAGGAACAATGTGCACAGAAAATGATAACAAGGTGAGTAAATCACTGAGTGTTTGGTGATAATCTCTAATGAGCACCAGGTAAAAAATATGTAGACCTAAATACACACCGCCAATAACATATTAGTCGGCAGGCAGGTGATTGGTGTTAGTGTTTTAAGGACCTGGTATTGTTCAGACTGTACATAAAAATATTGATTAAATATAAACTTTGACAAGTTAGATATGCATGCTAAAATGATTAGGATAACCAATCAAAATACTAATATAGCCTATAACTTCCCAACAAATAGAAAACATGGAATAAGAAAAAACATTTCATCAATCCATAGAAAGAAAGAAAAAATTATAAAAGAAACAGAAAAGGTATGAGAAAAAAGTACAAAACACAATGTGGTAATAACTTATAAGTAATAAAAATAAGTGCAAAAAGACTATTTGCTCCAGCTACATTTTTTAAAAGATCTTTAATGTATAAGAGCAAGAAAAACATAAATTCCCTAGGAATAAATCTCAAAATATATGTAAGAGTTTTATGGAGATATTTATAAAATTTTATTGAGATATTGTACATCAAATATGACTCTATAAATGGAGAGATATATCTTGTTCATGGAAATGAACTGAGTGTGTGTATACATATATATGCACACTATATATACAGTTGCTTTTAGCTGCTATATAGTATTGTGTGCTTATTTTTCCCTATATATTTTATGTTTTGTTGCTATTTAGAATGTCATATTTTATGGCAAATAGGTACATGAAAAAATGTTCAACATCACTAGTCATCAGGGAAATGCAAATTAAAACCACATTGAGATATCATCTCACCCCAGTTAGACTGGCTGTTATCAAAAAGAATGAGAATAACAAATGCTGACGAGGATGTGGAGAGAAGGGAACACTCCTACACTGTTGGTGGGACTGTAAATTAGTACAACCACTATGGAAAACAGTGTGGAGGTTTCTCAAGCAACTACACACAGATCTTCCATACAATCCAGCAATACCCCCACTGGGTATATACCCAAAGGAATGGAAATCATCATGCATAGGGATACCTGCACTCCTGTGTTCATCACGGCTCTGTTAACAATAGCCAAGATATGGAACCAACCTAAATGTCCATCAATGGATGATTAGATAAGGAAAATGTGGTATATATATACACCACGGAATACTACTCTGCCATAAAAAAGAATGAAATTCTCCCATTTGCAACAGCATGGATGAGCTTGGAGAAAACTTATGCTGAGTGAAATAAGCAAAGCACAGAGGGATAAATACTATATGTATTCTCTCATAAGTGGGAGCTAAGAGAGCAAGAAGGAAAGAAAGACCACAGTGGTGCATTGGATTTGCAGAGGGAGAGAACATATCTAGGGATACAAAGTGGAGTGGGGAAAGGGGTATGGGGAGAGAGGTTGGTGATAATCGAGGGGGGGGACACAGGGTATAATCACAATTTGTGGTAATGGACATGCTGCCCGTATGGATCTGGCCATCACGTCTTCGGCACAAGTGGTGACAATTTGCGTTGTACTCCATGAATATTCATAACCAATAAAAACAAAACAAAACATTAAAAGAAAATAAAAATTTAAAAAATTTTTTAAAAGAATGTCATATTTTAAATATTTTATAACCGGTTGTTCTTCCTTTATAAGAAATACTATTATTTGTATTTATTTTACGTCTGATAATTTTACTTAATATCCTTATTATTTTGAAGAGTTTTTCATTAATTTTTTTGTTTTTGCAAAGCATATAATCTTATTGTCTGAAATAAAGATGTAATCACCTTTCCAGTTATAATATATCATTTTCTTTTTCATATCTTATTTCACTGGTCAGATTATTTAGGAAAATGCTAAATAATAATAATGATTATGAACATCACATTTCGCAAGAAAATAAGAATGTCTCTACAATTTCACCATTAAATATGGTGGTGTTACCTGCTAGATTTAGGTAAATATTATGCAACAAGGAAATATCCTAGATTTTCAATTGTTTTTGCATTTAAATCAGGGATGGCTGTGATACCAAATACCTTCTCAAAAATCTGTTGAAATAATCACATGGATATTCTTATCAGACCTACTGATGGAAGTATTAATAATTTTTTAATGTCAAACAATCTTTGCATCCCTAGAGAAAAACTTAAGGGGGTGACTAATTCTTTAATTAATAAATTTTAATAACATTTGTCACACTTTTTAGTTTACTATCTTTAAAAGATAAATTAGTCTATAATTTTCTTTTTGAAGCTATATTTGTCAAATTTTGTTAGAATTTTTTTATCAACACAAAATGGCTCTATAACAAGTAGAATTCTCTTTCATAATTGGTGGTCTATTCAAATATTCTATTTCTTTTTATTTGATTGCAAACTGACAAATTATAATTATATATATTTATGGGATACAAAGCGATGTTATGATATATGTATACAATGTGGAATGATTAAGTCACACTAATTAATATATTCATCATCTCAAATACTTATCATCTTTTGCTGTGAGAACATTTGGAATTTACTCTCTGCAATTTCGAGATATACAGTACATTATTATTAACTATAGTCACCTCGTTGTGCAATAGATCTCAAAGAACTTATTCCTCCTGTCTAGCTAAACCTGTATACCATTTGACCAGCATCTCCCCATTCCCACCTCTCCCAGCCTCTAGTAACCACCATTCTACTCTCTGCTGCTATGAGTAGGACTTCTTTAGATTCCACATATAAGAGTTTGTCCTTCTGTGCCTGGCTTATTTCATTTAACATCCAGGTTCATCTGTGCTGTCACAAATGACAGGATTCTTTTCTTTTTAAAGGCTGAATAGTATTGCATTGTGTACATATAACACATTTTCTTTATCCACTCATCTATAGAATGTATTACAATCATTTAGTATTCAAAAAAATCATCCATTTTACCATGATTTTCGAGTTTCTAAGTACCCCAAGAAGTGGGCATAGTATACACTTATTTTGTAAATATCTATTCATCTCCCATTTCTTGATTATATTTGCCATATATTTTTCCATTGTTTCTGGCTGTAGTGGATTGAATTATGTCCTCCCAAAACTCATTGAAGCTTGAATTGTGTCCCCCAAGTTTTAGCCCTTATTATGACTGTTAAGAGGGTGGGAAATACTATTATGGTAATGGAAAGGAGGAGCCTTGAAGAGGTGAAGTCTTGAAGAGGTAGGTGATTAGATTGTAGGACCATGCTGTGGTGAATGGATTAAAAACAGTGGTCAGGGGTGTGGTCCTGTGGGCTTTAAAAGAAAAGAGAGGAACGTCTGTCTCTCCTGCTCTCTCTCTGTTCTCTCTGCTTCCACCATCTTGCAATGTGAGACCCCTGGGTCGCTGTTGCCACCACCAGATGGACTTTGGACTTCCCAGCCTCAGAAACTGTAAGCAATAAATTTTATTTTCTTTAAAAATCATCCCATTTTGAGTATTTTGTTATAAGAAACAGAAATGGACTAATACACTGGCTTATCTGTCTTTATTTTTAAAAAAAACTAATTCCTGGGCTTTTTCATCAGTTAGCCAATGTGGCAAAACAGTTCCCCTAAATTTTCCTACCCTGAAATATTTTTTAGTGTCTAAATATTAAAACACTCAGGATGGGAAATTTAATGAGATGTTTTTGTTGCTCAACTGTTATAATTTGTTGTTAATCTAAGTTTACAAACAGCTAGTAGCAAATCAATCTGGACTAACTATAATCTCTAGAAAAATTAATCCACTACTGTTTATAAATAACATATTCATTAAGTTTATAACAATCAAGTGACCAACTAACCCATCAGATCTCACAAATCAACATTTTGGATTATTGGGGGAAAAAAAAACAATAGTTAGAAATGTTGATATTAGGGCCGGCCTGGTGGCGCACTACTATAGTGCGCTGCTTGGGAAGCACGGTGGCGCTCCCACCGAGGGTTCGGATCCCGCATGCGGACCGGCCGCTCACTGGCTGAGCGAGGGGTGGGAGCAACACCGAGGGTTGCGGTCCGGTGGCCGGTCCCGGTCCGGTACGGGCGCGACACTGAGGGTTGCGATCCGTTGCCGGTAAAAAAAAAAAAAAAAAAAGAAATGTTGATATTAAAACAGGCAGTGGGAATTTAGTTATAAATGTTTAAAAATGATCAAAATTCTTCACCAACTAAGTCAAGTATACAGCATGTCAGATTTGAAATAATTGTTCCGTCACAAATTTGAGAGAGGCTGTAGGTGGCACAAAGCCAACGACCACAAACAGCTAGCATTTAATAAGTGCTTGCTATGTGCCAGAAATTTCACTAACCACTGTTCATATGACACAAGATCTCCATGCAGAAGGTACTGTCATTGTAGATGATGAGATAGAGGCCTACAGTTTAACTTATTCAAGGTCAAAATGTTCTAAGTGATAAAATTCGGATTTGTGCCCAAATTTATTTTTCAATAATATTCATTGAGAACCTACTATGTGCCAAGACTTGTGGTAGGTATGGGAGATCCAGAGGTGAACAAGACAGAGAAGGCTCCTATTTTCATGCAATTTTTGTTCTAACAGAAGGAAACAGATATTAGCAAGTAACATGTAAAATATATGTATATACTGATTAGAAAATGAGAGAGCTATTAATACTATCTATTTCAGGGTGCTAAATTAAAACCAGATGTATTCATCTAAAATGCAGGGAGTAAACAAGGATGCACATCCCTGATTAAGTTCATTGCTTCCAAAGGGTTCAAAGAACAGAGCCATGGAGAACAGAGTTTTTATGGTTGAAAAAAAGAGACAACTTAACTAAAAATACTTTAAGGTAGCCATATTAGTTCAAATCATCTCCTAGAAACTGTTAGCATAGCTATTAAAGAAAAAAGAAAAAGATATCAGGATGGCCTTAAAAGATTCTTTAGACCCAAGGCCTAAAGTAGATTAGCAAGAACTCTGTAGTCTGTTCTCTTCATTTAGGGGTATTTTCCCCTCCCCATCTCTGCTCCCTGTCTCTACACCCAATTTATCACTCCACAATAGTCCATCCAAGAGATGATGAGCACAAAGATCGTTCTGGCTGGCTTTCCTGGCAAGGTGAAAGTGGAAAAACAATTTAGCCATTAATGTCAAAGAATGACTCTGGTAAGAAGCTAAGGGACTTAAGATTCCCATCTCAGCCTCACGATTTGGGGGTAAACTTCCTCACTCCACGATGAAGTACTGTTTCTTGCCTGTTATTGAAGTTCTTCCCCCTGTCAATCAACATCACTTCAGTTGGAGTTAAGCCATGTGGATTTCATCAGGACCTCTATTACAAACAGAATATCAAGAAAATTGTTCTGTTTGGGTTTAAAATATATATACAGTGTATGCTCTTGTAAAGAGTGACCCTATTATAAGAAGGGAAATTTATGATCTCTAGCTCTTTCACTGTTAAAAATGAAATGGTACAATTGCAATAATAAGCATTACACTTAACCTGAAGATGACTTCTGATTCTAATGTTCCATGTACATCACAAGGCCAGAGGCCACCATTGATTGGCACTGTCCGGCGGGAAAAAGAGCATGTTTGATTTCCGCTCAAGGTAGCTTATTTTCTAGTTAGATGTTATTGAGTTTTACTATATTTGGTTTTGAGATTCTTTTCTTGACATATGGAATGCCAGGATGCTTTCAATCATCCTTTTAGCAGCATAAAAACCAGTGAACATCTCCAAAAAGAGGGCACTAATTAGGCCTTCTGTGAGTCTTTGCATAATTCCTAATTTAAAGGAATTGGTACTCTCACTAGATAAATCAATACTGACTGACAAAGAGTAGCATGAACATACACATTTATTTATTCATCTGCCCCCAGTCTATTTCCAAAACTGATTTAAGCTGGCTTAAAATAAAAAGAACACAAAGTGTTGTGATATCCTCCTTGGTATCCTTTCAATGCACTTTTATTCAATCCATGGTGTGATGGTTAAATTTTGGTGTCAAAACTGATTTAAGCTGGCTTAAAATAAAAAGAACACAAAGTGTTGTGATATCCTCCTTGGTATTCTTTCAATGCACTTTTATTCAATCCATGGTGTGATGGTTAAATTTTGGTGTCAACTTGATTAGATTAAGGAATACAAAGATGCCTGGTAAAGCAGCATTTTGGGGTGTGTCTGTGAAGGTGTTTCCAGAAGAGATTAGCACATACGCCTGAGTGGATGGAGTGGTAAAGACTCACCCTTGATATGCGCAGGCACCATCCGATGTGCTGCAGGCCTGGAAAAAACAAAAACAGAGGAAAAGATGAATCTCTCACTTTGTTTCTGCTGGAGATAGGATACACTCCTCTCTCCTGTCCATGGACATCCAAACTCGAGACTCTTCAGCCTCTGGGTTGCAGGATTTTTACCAGCAGCACTCCCGGCTCTCAGGCCTTTGGCCTCACATTGAGAATCACACCATCAGCTTCCCTGCTTCTGAGGCTTCCGGACTTGGACTGAGCCCTGCTACTGGCATTCACTATGCAGACAGCCTATCATGGGACAACTCAGCCTTCACAATCATGTGAGCCAATTCCCCTAATAAATCCCCTCTCATATATTTATATACATATCCTATTGGTTCTGTTTCTCTAGAGAACCCTGTAAACATGGTAATTAATTTCATAGAATGAGCAGTTGCTGTTTCTGGGTGTTATCATTTTCTTTCCTTCTTAAAATCAATGTACTTACCTAATTTATTAAATGTGTATTACCTTAACATCTTTCAAAAATAAAATAAGTGATAAAAAAATCATACAATAAGAAGTTTCTTTCTTACCCATTTACCTAGTTCCCTCTTCCTACTCTCAACCCACCCTGACAGGAACCACTATTAGAAATCTTCTTATATATCCTTTGTGAGTTTCCTTATGCATATTAAATATACATGCAAACGATATGCATGTATGGGTATATGTGTGTGTGTATACACATATGCATACATACATACTTAAAACCCTTTTTATATTGTTCACTCAGTTAACATCTTGCTTTTTTTCACTATGTATTTTGGAGGTCTTCCTTCAGTACACAAGAGAGTGACATCATTCTTTTTTACAGTTGAGTAGTATTCCATTAGATAGATGCACCTAATTAATTTAACTAGTCATGGACATGAGGTTAGCAAGCCAATGTCTATAACTTTATATTTTTGTGTATTTTGTATAATTATGCATGTATAATTTTGGTAGCTATTGCTAACTAGATTTTCATAAATATTTTTTTCCTAAATATTTACCAGTTGACACACACACACCAATGGGTATAAGCATTCCTGTTTCCCCACAGCCTCCCAATAATGTAGTATCAGTCTTCTGGTCTTTTTATTGATGATTTCTAGGAACTATTCATTTTTGTGTATTTTGTATAATTATGCATGTATAATTTTGGTAGCTATTGCTAACTAGATTTTTATAAATATTTTTTTCCTAAATATTTACCAGTTGACACACACACACCAATGGGTATAAGCATTCCTGTTTCCCCACAGCCTCCCAATGATGTAGTATCAGTCTTCTGGTCTTTTTATTGATGATTTCTAGGAACTATTCGTATATTAGGGAGATCAGCTTTTTTTCTGTAATAAGAATTCTATTTTTTTCCTATTTTGTTGCTTCGCTTTTTGGTTATTTTGGTTTGGGGTTTTTTTGTTTGTTTGTTTTTGCCATACAGAAATCTCTTTTTTCTTTTTTATATGGTCTCATTAGTTTATGGCTTCTAGACCTCAAGTCATAGTTACAAAGGACTTCCCTACTCCAAGATTACAAATGAATTCTGCCAAATTTTCTTTAATTTTATTCATGGTTTCAATTTTACATTTAAATTTCCAATCCATTTTGGAGTTTACACAGTGTATGGCATGGGGTATGAATTTAACTTTTTTTTTTTCCAGACTGTTACCCAGATGTCTCAATATCATTTAATAAAAAATCATCTTTTATCATTATTTTGAGATGCACCTTAGGCTTTTTCATCTATTTCATTGATTTGCCTGCCTGTTGATGTGCTAGTATCACAGTTTAATTATTGAAATTTTAGTAACATACTATATTATCTGGGAGGGATAATCTACCCTTATTGCTATTTTCTTTTAAAATTTTTCTAGCTCTTCTTTTGTGTATTTGTTTTGTTTCATTTGAACGTTAAAATCACCTTTTCAAGTTTAAAAAAAAATCTGTTGGCATAATTTCGGGAACGTGTTAAATCTATAAATTAATTAAGTGCCTGTTGACATCTTTGGGCTCATTGAGATTTTCTGTCTAAGAGCATGGCATGCCCTTGCATTAGTTCATGTCTTCTTTTATGCTCTACAAAAATATTTTAAAGTTTCCTTTATACATGTGTTTCATATTTGTTTCTATTTATTCCTAGGGTTTTTTTTTCTATTTATTACTATAGAAAATAGGATTTTCTATAGTAGCTTCTAAATTTATCAATCACTGATTATACATCAGGTACAGAGATAAACACTAAGTACAGTACAGAACAAAACAGAAAAGATCCCTGTCCTCACGAAGCCTATGGCAGTGGTAGAGCCATATATTAGATAATTACTTCAGCGACCATACAATTACCGCAGTAATAAAGCCCATGGGAAGTACCGTAACTGAGAATAAATGGAAACATAATCTGGACTGGAAGGTCAGATATGATTTCCCTGAAGACATGTTTGTTACTTTAAACTTCTTGGAATCCATTTGTGCTCAGCATGAACAGAATTTATGGTGTGCCTCCATGTATTTGAGTCTGGATTCTTGAAATATTGAGATAGTCAGAGAAGAAAAATCCTGGTTGCATTGCCAGTGCACTTCAACATGCCAGGTTCCAGAAAAGACAGTCTCAAAGCGAAGCACCTCAACCCTTACTAGAGCTGCCAGATAAAGTACATAATTATACAAAGAATTATTTTTTGTTTCTATGAAACTGCATTTTTTAATTTCCTAAATCTGACAGTCTTAAACCTTATGAATAAGATGAGTAACAATACATAAGGGCAAGTTTTTTGTATAATAAAAGCAAAGATGTATTATGGAAAATAGTGAAAAGGCATGCATTTTAAGATAAAAAGAAAAAAAAACTTAAGCATGGAGTGTGCCTCTTGTGCCTCTACTCATTCCCTGACTCCTGAGTAGTATCTGTCAGTCATTCTCCTGCACTATTAGAGATATTTATAAAGAAAATTTCAATAATAGCTCACAGCTTAGGAGCCCTAAGGATTTTGCGTGTTAGAAAGCATCAAAACTGGGGAGAAATATATCATAAAGAAAGTGAGAAGAAATTTAAAAAGAAATAAACAAAAAACACCAAATTTATAAATTTGCTTTTCAACACGTTCTTCAGTATAGAAACCTCATTGTGTCCAGGCTCATTAACAAGACTGGGCCCCACCTGCTGGAGACCAACAGGGAGGGAAAGGCATGAGGGTGAGGTGTTTCCAGGCTGTTCCTTTTAGGGGTGTGGTTACTCCTTGGTGCATAAAGGGAAGCACCACGATAGGCATCCTGGGAAACAGAACCAAGGGTCAGCAGCTTAAAGGAACTCAATGTTGCATTTGCAAAGGAGACCATATGGAAGAGGTGAGACAGAGAAAGAGAAACTGATAAAGTAGAGAATGAAGGGCTGAACAGAAGGGAACTAGATACCAGCTAGAAAGAGGACCAGGAATCAGACTAGTCAACACAGATATTTGGGGGTGGGGGAGTTGGTGGGGTATCTACAACAAGCACACAGTATTTTCTGCTGAGCCTGGAGTGGACCCTTTAGAGCTGGGTTGGAAAAGACAAATTCAGAACACCTGAGCTAAGGCTGGACTCAACTGCAAGGAGTCTGAATTAGAGAAGATATTAAATAAGATGCAATTTTCATGTTCTCAAGTATATTCAATAACATGGGTTTCTCTAAATGTTTAAAATAATCTGTTCTCTTACACAGCATAATCCTGTTTAGCCTCCTAACTTACCTAACATTCTTCATTGATTGGTCAGAAATTAACTGTAGTTCAGCCTTGTCCAAATCATCATAGGTTTTTTTATTAGTGCAGTGCAGTTAATGAGTTTTTCCCCTAGTATCTGGCTCTCTTGCTCCCCCTCTTTCATTCTGAAAGGCAGCTATAGTCTGTTCTGCTATTTCTAAGCCTACCACCTATTCTGTAAACTCAGGTAGTCATGTTTGGGCTGTCCCAAGACAGAGCTATACCTAGAGTCTTTTAAAGAGTGAAGAGAACTGTTGCTTAGTTAAGCGAGTCATAGCAGTCTCTGGTTGTCAGCATCTACCAGACTCGTGTGCTGGGTGTCTCCTCCTGGCTACTTGGAAATGTTGGAAGTGACTTCCAACAAATGGTTGGAAATGACTTCCCCAGATGCTATTCCTCCATAATCCCTACCAGCAGGTGTTCCTTTGATTCAGAATGTTCAGGAAGTCAGTATTTGTGAAGCACCTTCCAGTAGGGGGAATCCCTGTTTACCTCCTTCCATCCAGGAGGGTGGAACTAGACAACACTGCTCAGGCCGACCAGACACTGGAGCCACGGATACATAAGAGCCTTTTTTCTGCACTGTCTCTGATGGGTAGTGGCTGTCTAGGTTATGCCACTGAGAAAGATTCCAATGCATACCCAAATTGCATGGGTAGGTGTGCCACATGGAACAAATCAGGTCTGCCATGGATGTCGAGGGGAAGAGGCAGAATGTGGATTAGTTAAGTGCCATTACAAGTCACAATTGCCCCACAAACTACCTTCTGAAAAATTCTTAATGAGTATCTACAACTCTCCTAGTTAAAAAAGTAATGAGATTTTAGTATTCACACATGAACAGAAAACAGTAAGGAGTTATGTCCTATTGAGAGTATTTGCCCACCTTGGAAGAGGGTCCTGACTTTGAGGAGAGAAACATCTCGACTTGGCACATGTCTAGAGAGAAACGTGTGTTTAAGAGGAAAAAAAAATCCTTATTTATATATTGCTGGTGAACAGAGGAAGAAAACTGAAAAAAGCATGATATTTTTTTTCTAGTTACTAAAATCAAGGAAACTCGCAGCAAGCCAAAACTTTAAAATTCTGTAGCAGTTTATGACAATTATGTGGAAAAATC
>NW_007731194.1:159968-162947 GCF_000696425.1 Galeopterus variegatus
TAAGAGGAAAAAAAAATCCTTATTTATATATTGCTGGTGAACAGAGGAAGAAAACTGAAAAAAGCATGATATTTTTTTTCTAGTTACTAAAATCAAGGAAACTCGCAGCAAGCCAAAACTTTAAAATTCTGTAGCAGTTTATGACAATTATGTGGAAAAATCCACAAAAAGAAAGCATGGAATTCCTTGGGTGTCATGTGGTGTCTCCCTCTCAGGTACAGTTGAAGAACTGTACAAACGTTTGCTTATTGGCTTCTTGCTTCTGTGTGTTTCCATTTCCCCTCAGTGTTGTTCTTTTTTAATGGCACTTATATTACTTAATAAAATAATGAATAAAAATATTGGGATTTTTAAAAATTGGCAAACCTTAGCAAAAAGTGGAACTTCATGCATGATGCACCAAGCTTTTAAATTAGGAATTATGCCTCCACCTATGAATGATTCTTTTTTAAGTACTACACCATTACTTCAACACAAAGTTGCTGCATGGGTCCAGTTGGTACGGATTGTACTCCAACAACACCACCAAACTACCAGACACTTGGCCAATGCTCCTACCATATGGCATCAATGGCAAGAGACAGCTCTCTTGGCCGGTTGGTTCATTAACAAATCACCGGATCTTTTTCCACGCGTTGTGCCAAACAGTGTACTCAGTAACTCAGAAATCACGTCCACTTCAACACACTGTGTGTCATTAAAAAAGTGTCTGGAGTATCTGTTTTCATTTTGAGTTCTCATTTGTTCTCTTGCATTCTTTTAGCATTTTCACATGTTTTGGAGTGTGCAGCAGGAGAGGGAAGCGGGAGGAAGAGGCAGAGACTTCCCCTAGATGCTGGAATCCATGATTGCTGAGTCAGNAGTAACTCAGAAATCACGTCCACTTCAACACACTGTGTGTCATTAAAAAAGTGTCTGGAGTGTCTGTTTTCATTTTGAGTTCTCATTTGTTCTCTTGCATTCTTTTAGCATTTTCACATGTTTTGGAGTGTGCAGCAGGAGAGAGAAGCGGGAGGAAGAGGCAGAGACTTCCCCTAGATGCTGGAATCCATGATTGCTGAGTCAGCCACTTGATGCCAGAAGTGGGTCAGACCCATCCTAGTCTGGCATGAGAGAGCCAGGGCTGAGTGGGAAGAACCTGGCAAGTGGTAACAGAAGACTCAGTGCAGAGCAAAAGGGCTCTTCTCTAAACCACAGAGTAGGCCTGAGAAAGAAGGGAGGGAAAACATTCCAAGGTAAAAGAAAGGATAAGTAAGAGGTACAGTCACAAACCCTAAAATGTGTGTTTGTTTTACAGGGATGTTCCAAGAGTGTTGAGAGATTCCAGGTGTTTGGGTTTTGCCTCTTCTGACTTCTTGTTTTGCCTTTATGAGGCAATTCGAAAGGCACAATCGTCCACACTTATAGAGAAAAAAAAAAAAAAAAGCATAAATACTTTGTATCTTTCTGAACTCTAGATTTCTTTAGGCTTCTAAATTAAATGTGTTCCCTGGAGTCTAATAGTGTCAAACGCTGCTTCAAATCAAAAAAAGATGGGGGAGCTCTCAGCTCTCCTAACATCTATCACACTTTCCAGGGACAAATCTCGACTATATGTGTGTGATTCACCAACCACTTCTCAGATCTACCGTGCCTACCCCCAAACCAGATACATAACCCTAAACTTGACCTCACAGAANCTCAGATCTACCGTGCCTACCCCCAAACCAGATACATAACCCTAAACTTGACCTCACAGAAAGTAAAATTTTTGGCAGCTTCAACGATTTACCAAGCATTTTATTCAGGTTTCATCTGAAAATTTAGAGAGTGCATTTCATAATACCATTCCAAATCAAATCAAGCAGTATAAGGAGGTACGTATCATAGTACTTGGTCCATAATAGTTGCTAAATATGCTTGTTATAGTAGTAATTACCATAATGCTAATTATTTTGTGAAAATGCTAGTGTAGCTGAAGTCGGCAGTGCATCTAGTTTTTTTTTAATTTGAGACTTTTTTCTTAATGGAGTCTGTCTTCTTGTGCTAAAAAACAAATACCAGCCTATATGGTCAGCTGACCCATCCAGTACTACTCAGCCTCAGCAATCTAAGTTCATGCCATGTTGTACATGATTGACAGACCCCACCGGACCAAAGTCGAGGTTTGAAAGTGGCTGAGAAGTGATAAGTGACCACACCCACCCCACCTACTGTGTCCCTCTCCTCTAACCAATTGTACCAGAATTGTATCGGGAATGAGATGCCTCTTGGGATAAAACATAAAATAAGTAGAAGAGCATCAGTGACTGCACATATGCAGACATGTCAGCTGGATTCAGGAAGACCAAATGAGAGCCAAATAGCAATGGTGGGACAGGTGGGAGGTGGGATGGGATTAGAGTACATAAGGGTAGTTGCCTTACAGGGAAGGAAACTCGCACATCAGCTGCCTTATGTGTAGCCTGAAGGAAAAGGGCAGAGGGGTCCCAGATGAAGAGCCTGGCTTAGGCCCCTGAAGACAGGTAAATGTGTCCACTACAAGGGTGGCCTCCACTGTGCTTATTAACAGCTTGGGGCTCAAGGAGACTTGCTTTGGGACTTCTAAATGAAAACAGACAGGAGACTTTCTTCTCTCCACTTTCTGCAGCCTCCCAGAGAAGTAAGCAGGAATTCTCATCCTGAGATAGGAGCTCCCTCAGCAGAGACAAGGGCACCCACCCCTGCAGGCAGATTTCAGGTTTAGCTTACTTTGGGAGCAACAGAGCCTTCTGTGGGCCATGGCTATTAATGTGGCAACAAAGAGGGACAATGCAGACGAATTCTGGAGGCACTTGAAATACCTCTTGGGACTCTCAGAAATACTCCAGGGAAAGTTTGGATAGGGAAAGAGTTCTTATGTAATAGGATCTTTTGGGTTGCAAGCAATAGAAACCCAATTCAAACTGGTTTAAACAAAAGAAATTTATCAGCTCATGAGAAATTAAAGGGGATAGTACT
>NW_007731194.1:163768-167151 GCF_000696425.1 Galeopterus variegatus
TTCAAACTGGTTTAAACAAAAGAAATTTATCAGCTCATGAGAAATTAAAGGGGATAGTACTGACTTAACATGGCTGGATGCGGGGTTCCAATCAATATCATTAGGGGTCTGTCTCTTTCCCTCTCAGCTCTGTTTTTTATCGAGGAGTCTTTCCATATCAGCAAAATATCCACCGGGTTCATATTATCTTTGTAGCCGGTGTTCATAAAGAAAAGAGTTCAACCTCCTGGTGACCACATCAATTTGTAGAAGGATTTGAATATGTCTGGACTATAATTTTCCCATCCCAGAACCAATTACTGTGGCCGAGGTTTTGAAGCACTTGAGTTTTCCAGACTCATTCATGGTACCTGCCCCAGGGATAGAGGTATGTGATGCCTGTTGGTTGACAGTGCCCAGGAAGGGAAGAGACACATCTCAAAAGAAAGGAAAAAAAGAGAGAAGGCAAAAAACTTACAAATAGCTTCTGCACTGTGTAGGCGGACTGGGGCTTAGAGCTAACCAATTCCAAGATTAACTACTGAGATAACACCAATCATATCTGAGTACATTGGAGATATATTTTATTGCCACCTTTGAGCCATTTTTACTATTTCATTGCTAATGGTCATCCTAGTTGAATCCCCCAAGTAGCATCTGCTTGGGTTTTTGCTGTTGTTCCTAAATCCAAATACTTCTTTTCTAAAATGTATGGATTTACCAAAGAACTCCTGTTTTGAATGTACATGTCTAATTTATTTTTCATATTTTGAGTAATGACACATTAATCTGACCTCCTGGCTGGTCCTTAACATGAAAGCCAGCTTCTGCCTAAGGGCCTTTGCACTGGCTACTCCCTGTGCTGGGATTGCTCTTCTTCCTGAAACCCATGTAGCTAACTCCCCCATCTTCTTTAAGTCTTTACTCATCCTGACCACCCTATTAAAATTGTAACTTGCCCCCTTCGTGCCAGCCTACTCCCACATTTCTGTTCTACTTCCCCCTTTTCTGTGTAGCACTTACCACTTTCTAAAACATTATAAAATTTATCTTTTTTTTTTTCTTGTAAAATGTTTGGTGCCTGGCACTTAGTAGATACTCAGTAAATATCTNTTCAAACTGGTTTAAACAAAAGAAATTTATCAGCTCATGAGAAATTAAAGGGGATAGTACTAACTTAACATGGCTGGAGGCAGGGTTCCAATCAATATCATTAGGGGTCTGTCTCTTTCCCTCTCAGCTCTGTTTTTTATCGAGGAGTCTTTCCATATCAGCAAAATATCCACGGGGTTCATATTATCTTTGTAGCCAGTGTTCATAAAGAAAAGAGTTCAACCTCCTGGTGACCACATCAATTTGTAGAAGGATTTGAATATGTCTGGACTATAATTTTCCCATCCCAGAACCAATTACTGTGGCCGAGGTTTTGAAGCACTTGAGTTTTCCAGACTCATTCATGGTACCTGCCCCAGGGATAGAGGTATGTGATGCCTGTTGGTTGACAGTGCCCAGGAAGGGAAGAGACACATCTCAAAGGAAAGGAAAAAAAGAGAGAAGACCAAAAATTTACAAATAGCTTCTGCACTGTGTAGGCGGACTGGGGCTTAGAGCTAACCAATTCCAAGATTAACTCCTGAGATAACACCAATCATATCTGAGTACATTGGAGATATATTTTATTGCCACCTTTGAGCCATTTTTACTATTTCATTGCTAATGGTCATCCTAGTTAAATCCCCCAAGTAGCATCTGCTTGGGTTTTTGCTGTTGTTCCTAAATCCAAATACTTCTTTTCTAAAATGTATGGATTTACCAAAGAACTCCTGCTTTGAATGTAGATGTCTAATTTATTTTTCATATTTTGAGTAATGACACATTAATCTGACCTCCTGGCTGGTCCTTAACATGAAAGCCAGCTTCTGCCTAAGGGCCTTTGCACTGGCTACTCTGTGCTGGGATTGCTCTTCTTCCTGAAACCCATGTAGCTAACTCCCCATCTTCTTTAAGTCTTTACTCATCCTGACCACCCTTTTAAAATTGTAACTTGCCCCCTTCATGCCAGCCTACTCCCACATTTCTGTTCTACTTCCCCCTTTTCTGTGTAGCACTTACCACTTTCTAAAACATTATAAAAATTTTCTTTTTTTTTTTTTTCTTGTAAAATGTTTGGTGCCTGGCACTTAGTAGATACTCAGTAAATATCTAATAAATGAATGAATTTTTACAAAGCACCAAAATCATAAACATATTGTTATTAAAGTTTTGGAGATTTTAGCACAATATGAACAACAATTTATAACTTAATTTTAGATATATGGTCTAAAAATTAATAAAGAAAAAATTATTAATCAATTCCTGGCCACAGAGAATTTTTCTCCTTAGACCCCAGTTTACTGCCCTCTTCATGAGCTTCTTTTCTTTAAGCCTTCTTTTCTCTCTGTTCTTCCTCTTCACCACTCCAGGAGAACTTCTGGAAAACCACAGATTCTCCTTATTAGGCAGGACAATTCAGTCTAATCTTTTCTCACCTACTTGACTATGACATGCCCAGGAGACCTTATCTTTATCAACCAGAAGAGTCCATCAAGAAATATCATGATTTTTCCCAATAAGAGAATTCCCTTGACATGACACTGCCCTTTACCAAACTGTGAAGTGAACAGTGAGGTTTTTGCTCTAAGTAGAACCTTCTTCTGCTACATATGTCAGTGTATCAGGAAATGTCAACACCAAAACAGTAACCTCAGTGTAAAAGACTTACTGGTGATTTTCATTTTCTTCTTTTTGATTATCTTACTTTCTATTTTTTCCAAAACATACATGTAATACTTGTGTAATAAGGAAAAAAATTTTAATTATTCTCCTCTGTAATATGAGTATTGATATCTAGCAAGTGAGCAAGTAATTCTTGAGACATGTTAGTCATAGGTAAAGTAAGTACAGTATACATGTGCTAAACATAAACAGGAAAGGATGGAAGGAGCAAATAAGCACCCAAAATTAATGAGGCAGCTGCCACTTTAGGTCAAGATGAAGTAACAGTGTTCTCCCTCCTTAAGCAATTTAAAAAACTGGACAAAAAATATAAACTAATGGTGTTCAGACACTGTCAGGCAGCATAGGACAGTGATTATTGGGAAAAGTAAAGCAAATGTGGGAATAACAGGAGACCAGAAGAGAGTTTATGAAGAGAGCTTCCAGGCCACAGAGCAGGGAAGGGGAGGGGGGCACTCAGACAGAGCCCAACAGTTTCCCTGAAGATACAGATTTAAGAATTTGGGGTGACTATATCAACTAGGATTTGTGGGGTAGAGTACTAAAGAGGAGATAGCCATATGTAGAAGAAGGAACTTCAAGGAGAGAAAAGAGCTTCATGGAAAGATGAGAGAAAGAGCTAGAGATCT
>NW_007731195.1:0-12272 GCF_000696425.1 Galeopterus variegatus
AATGAAAGTAAGGTGGATGAGTTGTAGATGGGAGGGAGAGAGAATTGACATTGCCTTATGACCCACAAGGTCTTGAAGATGGTGGGGGGAACAAATAACTGTTTATTGTCGAAAGGTTAATTTAGAGCTTTCTTATGCTAGAAGGGTAGCTGCCGCCAAGGCCCGTAAGCAAGGGGCCCATCCCTGAGCTGTGATGTCTAGTTGTTTTCAGAGGTATGCAACTGGGGAGAAAATATCTCCTGCCTCTTGTCCTAAAATGCTGACCGCCAATCCTTGGGTCTCGGTGACGTATGAAATGAAAGGACGAGACAGGTTTGGGAGAGAGAGAGCTGGGGCTGTGAGGAGAGCAGCCTTTAATTGCTGGAAGGGAGACTGAATGGGCTTTGTGGGATCTAAGGGAATGGTGAGATCCCCTTTGGCTGCCTTATAAAGTAGTTTTGCTAGCATGCCAAAATTGGGAATCCATAGGTGAAGATACCCTGCAAGTACCAGGAAAGAAAGGTTTCACCCTTTGTGGTGGGGGTAGGGAGATCAGAAATTAGACTCTTGCGATCTACCATTATCTTTCTGGTGCTCGGAGTAAGGTGGACTCCCAAATAGGTGACTGAAGGGGAGGAAATTTGGGCCTTGCTGGGGGACACTCGATATCCCCTGGAGACCAGGAAATTAAGGAGAGCAATAGTGTGGGCCTGTGAGTCCTCATATAAGGGGCTACATAGGAGAAGGTCATCTACATATTGTAGTATAGTGCTAGAGGTGGGTGGAAGTTCGGATAAGTCTCGAGCTAAGGCTTAGCCAAAGAAGTGGGGGCTATCCTGAAGCCCTTGGGGCAGGACCGTCCAGGTGAGTTGTTGGGATCGATGTGTGTCGGGATCGGTCCACGTGAAGGCGAACAGGTCCGGGCAGGAAGGGTGAAGGGGAATAGAAAAGAAAGCATCTTTGAGGTCAAGGACTGAAAAGAAATGAGTCGTAGTAGGAATGGTGGATAGGAGGGTGTAGGGATTGGGAAGGACAGGGGTTATGGCTAAAACGACTGCATTATAGGCTCAGAGGTCCTGAACCAAGCGGTATGAGCCATTGGACTTCTTCACTGGGAGGATGGGTGTGTTGTGTGGTGAATGAGTGAGTTGTAAAAGGTCGGAGGAAAGGAGTTTATGTATGATGGGCTTTACCCTGTGAGATGATTGAGAGCAATAGGGTATTGGGGTATGTTAGGAAAAATAGAAGGATCTTTTAAAAGAACACGGATGGGGGAGTGATGAGTGGCAATGGAGGGGGATGATGTATCTCATACAATCCGGTTGACCAGGTTAGAGGAAAAGGGAAAGGTGGAGTCCATAGAGTCCAGGTCTGGGGTGGCTTAGGCCAACAACAGCAAGGAAGGTGTCCGATCATATAAGGTTAAAGTTGCCCTGAACTTCGAGAGAATGTCACGCCCCAATAAAAGGGCAGGGCATTGGGGCATAACCAGGAATTTATGTGAAAAGTGGGTGTGGTGAAGTGTGCAGGGGAGGGGTGGTGTCTCGAGGACAGTATTTGGATTCTGTACCACCCACCATGGAGATAGAGGATGAAGTGGTGGGCCCCAAATATTTGGAGAGAGTGGAGTAAGTGGCCCCTGTGTCGATAATAAAAGAGATTGGCTTACCTGCTATGAGGAGAATTACCCTGGACTCACGCGTGGTGATCTCTGTGGGGGCCTCAAATCCTGGGCAAAGCCAAGAAGTTCAGGCAAGGACGGTCTTACCAGTGGGGCGGGGATTGGCCCACTCCCTCTCTGGCGAGTGGAGCAGTCGACCCCCCAATGACCCTCCTGCTTGCAATATGGGCAAGGCCTGGGAGGGGGCCTAGGGTTAGGACAGGCTCGAGCCCAGTGGCCCAGTTGGCCACACTTGACACAGTTGCCAGGTGGCACATTTCAAGGTTTTGATATGTGAGCCCTTTGGGTAGTAGGTCCCCGGATGGCATCGGCCAGAAGCTGGTATTTGTATCACTCCTTCTTTTCCTCCTCCTCTCTGTTGTTTAAAACTTTGAAAGCCAGATTGAGGAGGTCTGTCTGGCTGCAACTGGGGCCATCTTTGAGATTTTTTAGTTTTTTCCGAATGTCTGGGGCAGACTGAGTGATAACATGGGAATGGAGGCGAGCCGTCCCAGCCGGGGAAGAGGGATGTATGCGGGTCTATTTTTGTAGTGCCCCCGAGAGATGGGTTAGGAACTCACTGGGGTTCTCAGTGGGTCGTTGGGTAATTTCTCTCAATTTATCATAGTTAACCAATTTGTGGGTAAGTTTTTGTAAAGCAGAATGTATGTGGGTGACCATTTGATCTCGGAGGTCACGGTCCCCATGTCCGCTCTGATAATTCCAATCGGGGCAACACGGAGGATGGCTTCAACACCTGTGGGCCATCTATTGTTTTGTGCGTGCGACTCATCTGCATGTTGTTGGGCCGCAACCCAGACCTGTTCTAGAAGGATACTGCAAAGGGAAAAGTGCATCTTTTGACCATTTTTCTATTGTGTCTTTTCCTAACAGACTTTCAGTTCTCTCTTATTGTGGGTTTCATATTGGTTCATGTGCTACAAATACCTTTTCTCATTCTGTGCCTTGCCTTTTTTTTTTTTAACAGAGATTATTATATCTTTAATTTGTAGGTGGAGAGAATATAAATTGAAAAGGTTGATCACTTGGACAAAGGTATAAGTTCCTCATTAAGTTAGGTGTTTATAAATGTTTCTCAAAATATGGGGTAAAATATTAATGCAGAAAACCATGTACCTGTGGAATTGTGTTTTTGTCTTTTGTGGAGTTTTGGTGTTTTTAATTAAGGTATAACATACATACACTCAAATGCATAAATTGTAAGTGTACAGCTCGATGAAGACACATTCCCATGTAACCCCCACCCAAGTCTAGATGTAGAACATTTACAGTATTATAGATGGTTCCTTCACATCTCTTTCTAGTCATTGCCCCAAAAGTACCATGATTCTGATTTCTTTCCCCAAAGACAAGTTTTGCTTGTCCTTGAATTTCTCATAAATAGAATTATCCAGTATGTTTTCCCTTTCCTGTCTGGCCTCTGTCATTCAACATTGTGCAGTTCATCCATGTTGTGGATGATTCATTTTTCATGACTGCCTAGTATTCTTATTGCATGAATTAACTAATCGAATCATCCATTTTGCTGTGGAGAGCCATTTGAGTTGTTTACAGTTTAGTACTATTATGAATAAAAATGAGAGCATATATCTACCAAAAGACATGTACAAAAATATTCATGACATCTTTATTCATAACAGTACTAAACTGTAAGCAACTCACATGTCTATCCACAGCAAAATGGATGATTCGATTAGTTAATTCATGCAATGAGCGTTTCAATAGATACTGCCAGGCAGTTTTACAAATCAGTTGTACCACTTTATACTCCCATCCAGCAGTGTATGAGAGTTTTAATTTCTTTTCATTCTCATAAACAATTGGATCTGTCCATCTTTTCAATCATAGCCGCTCTGGTGGGTGTGTCATGAGAGCTCACTATGGTTTTGACTTTCCTAATGACTAATGATGCTGAGCCCCTTTCTGTATGTTATTGGCCATTTGGACACCTTCATTTGTGAAGTGCTGTTCAACATTTTTGCCTGTTTTTTAACTGGGTTATCTTTTTTTTTATTTGTAGGAATTACTTATATATTACAAATATGTATACTGTAAATATATTGGATTGTCTTTTGATGAACAGAAGTTCTTAAGATTTAGTGTATTTATCATTTTTTTTTTCCCTTTATGGTTGGTGCTCTTGTGACTTATTTAGAAAATTTTCCCTAAAATCATGATTTTTGCCTGTTTTTTAACTGGGTTATCTTTTTTTTTATTTGTAGGAATTACTTATATATTACAAATACGTGTACTGTAAATATATTGGATGGTCTTTTGATGAACAGAAGTTCTTAAGATTTAGTGTATTTATCATTTTTTTCCCTTTATGGTTGGTGCTCTTGTGACTTATTTAGAAAATTTTCCCTAAAATCATGAAGATATGTTATCTTCTAAAAGTTTTAGAATTTAGCCTTTCAAGGCTAAACAGACTTCATGTCTGTTATTCACCTGGAATTGATGTTTGTGTTTAATGGGAGGCAGAAATCCAATTTCATTTCTTTCCAAATTATCCCAGCACCATTTCTTGAAGAGACCTCCTTCCCTCAATCTGTAGCAGTAGTGCAATGTCTGTCATTTATCAAGTGTCCGTACATGGTCTGGTCATAGCAGGCTCTTAATAAATATTTGTTAAATCTAATCTGAAACGAATCGGCATTTGTTAAGTATGTATTTATAAATCTGTTATGTTTTTAAAGAAATCTGTTAGTAAAATCTAGAGTTTCCTCTAATATCTTTTACCCTAGGAAATTGTAAGTTGGTTGTTAGGGAAATATGAATCACTAAGTTTTTATTTCAATTTTGTGTGGTTTTCTAGACATTAGCCCGTTGTTTGCTATGCCAGCACACACCAGGAGAGGGCCCTATTTGTACATGTAAGTGAAGAAAGGCCTGAATCCCTGGGAAGGAGACAGCCATTCTGTCTGCCTTTTACTGCAGGGCCTCCCTCCCACCCAGGACTTGAGCGTGTTCTCGGCCTTCATCCCTGTTGTATATTCTTCTCTCCTCCTTATAGTGGATTGGGCCACAGAAACACTCTAGTCAGTTTTTTGAGAGCATTGTTTCTCTTATAGGAGGTAAGGAGAGTCTGGACCCAAACTCACAGGTTCAGATGCCGGTCAGATCTGGGAAAGCCCTCAGAGACCATCCAGGGCAGACTTCTCAACCTCACCCCCACTGACCTTTGAGGCCACGTAATTCTCTGTTGTGGGGGTGTCCTGTGTGTTGTAGGATGTTGAGCAGCATCTCTGTACTATATACCAGTAGCACCCTCCCCAGTGTGACAAGCAAATATGTCTCCAAATACTGAGTAACATTCCTTTAGAAGACAAAACCTCCCCCTGTTGAGAACACTGATATAGTGCAACCCTGCATTTTATAGATGGAAAAACTGAGGACCTGAGAGGGAGCTGACTTTCTCAGGGTTACAGCTAGTGCAGGAGTTGGGATGAGAACCAGACGTGACTAGGAATCCAGAGATCCTCAAGGTTAGTGTACTCAGGTACTGAGAGATGCTCAGCTGAGCTTCACAGATCGCTTTTGTTGCTATTGATTTTAATAGTTCCAGACCCATATCTGACCCCTCTATGTCCTACTTCCACTTAATAGTCCCTTTTCTCTAATTTTGTTTTTCTTAATACACAATTGAAATAAAGTCATTAATAGTAAACTCAGAAAAGCAGAAAGAAGAAAACAAAAGCTACATTGTCACACTGGGATAACCACTGTTCACATTCCAAAGGATATTCTTCCAGATGTTTTTATGTTCCAACATATTAATTTTTCTCATATAAAACTAGTCATTTGTTAGTTTAGTTATAAAAGTCATATTCACCAAGCTGAGAAGAGTGGTTACCTGCATTGGGTGTGATTGGGGAAGGCAGGGGTACAGGAGGGGGGTCTTCCACTTTTTACTTTACACTCTAAATTATTGTTTGAATTTATTGTGATAAACATGTATTACTTTGTGTCCTTAAAAGGAAATACATACTTAAGAAATGTATATATAATCTGGATGCTTGGAGAGTAAGACACGAGTGCCCGCTCTTTAACACCCACCTCTGACCCTCACTCTGTATTCCCATCTATACTTGATCTGGGGTTATTTTGCCCATCGCTCTGAGAGGAGACTCCTCCAGCTACCCAAGAAACACATTCTGTCCCTTTGTCCAGGCACCATCAGCAGTGTCCCTTGGCCCTTCAGTTTGAGAGTTGCTTCCTGCCCAGACCCAGAGCCAGGTTGCGTTCTTGACTGAAAACAAACCAAGCTGTGGAATGGCAGCATCTTGACTCCCAATAATGCTCTTCTTTTTCATGGCTTCTTAAGTATATTGACATCTCTTCAGATGTTTTCCTAATCTGGAAAACAAACCTGTTAGGGGTATCAACATATCAGGACCCAGTAAACACGGTCTGAGAGGTCAGTTGTTGGTTCTGTGGACTTGACCAGGAGCCCCCACGGGCCAGGCAGTGTGTGAGACTCCAGGGGTCAGAGATCAATGCACCCATCCCATTCTGATGCGCTGTTCACTGTTAGCTCTCCAGGAGTGTGCAATTTGATCTAAAGAGCTTGTAACTCTTTGTTTACTTAAAAAAATAAAGAAATTAAGCCCTACTGTTTACACCCTTTGACAATGATAGCTATATAGAGTTGGTAAAGTGTCAGTTAAGGTGTTTGCTTAGAATTCTACTGATGAAAGTTTGTGATCAAGAAGGCTTGGAGACCACCAGCCTGGACACACAATAATAGAGTGAAAAATGGCATAAAATGAGAACTGAACTTTGGAAATAGAGAGGAAGGGTAGTAGGAAAGATTTCCCAGATGAGGGTCATTATTATGTCCTTGGCACCTAACACAGGATTCATTAACTGATAATGAGGGGCGGGACATTTTAGCTTGGTCCTAAATATAAATGGAAATATACCTGTTTATCCTTTAAAGTCTTCAAGATACCACCATTTGGTTTGAGACAGGGGCCTTCATCCAAAGCCAGCTACGTTCTTGCTTATTTTATTAGCCTTGACAGCAACTGCCAAGAAATCCAAGCCTTGGACAGGTAATTGTTTAAATGTGACTCTTCTATGAGGACAGCCCAATGGACAAAGTGCCTGGAAACGGAGGGTTTGGGGTCACATGCCATTTGCTGCACTGAGGAGTATTATATGGTGGACATCTCCAAACACCAGGGAGGCAGTGCAGTGGAGTGCAGTGGTCCCAGCTGCAGCTGCTCATTATGGTCACCTGGAAAGCTTCCAAAACATCCTGACGGTTGAGCCCCATCCCACTCCAAGGAAAACAAAATCTTTGGGAGTGGCCCTGGTATTTTAAAAGCTCTGCTCTTAATTCTAACGTGCAGCCAGAGTGGAAAACCCCTTATCTGGAAGCAGTCTTCTTGGACTAGAGCTGCCAAAGCTTAGGTATTGATGCTTGCTTGTTATAATTTTTGCCATATCTGCAGAGCACTGGTTCTATTATTTACATAATCTTTGTATTTAAATCAACTTACCTTTTAACTTAAACTTATTTTAAAAAGAAAAAAATTCATTATTTCTTGCCATCATTAGAAAGTAGCCAGAATAATGTAATAAATTCATTATCTATTTTTATTGAAATAATTGACTATACATGTTTGTGGGGTACAGAGTTGAATATCAATACTTGTGTATAATATGTGATGATCAACTCAGGATAATTAGCATATTCATCATTGCAAAACGTAATCATTCTTTGTGTCCATTAACAAATTTCTCACCAACCTCCCTCCCTCTCCTCCTTTCTCATTTCTAGTAGACACAGGTCTGTTCTCCCCTTCTAAAAGTTCCACTTATTATTGTGATTGTTGTTTCCCTCTCTCCCTCCCTCCCTCCCACTTATGAGTGAGGACATGCAGTATTTCTCTTTCTGTGCCTGGCTTATTTCACTTATAATTTTCTTGAGCTGATCCAAGTTGCTGCAAATGGCAGGATTTCATTCTTTTTTTATGGCTGAGTAGTATTCCATTGTGTGTATATACCACATTTTCCTTATCCAGTCATCCATCACTGGACTTTTAGGTTGGTTCCATATCTTGGCTGTTGTAAGCAAAGCTGTGCAGAACATGGGAGTGCAGGTATCCTTTTGACATGATGATTTCCATTCCTTTGGTTGTATATTACCCAGTAGTGGGATTGCTAGATCCTATGGCAGTTCTATCTGTAGTTGTTTGAGAAACCTCCATACTGTTTTTTACAGTGGCTGCACTAATATACAGTCCCACCAACAGCATAGGAGGGTTCCCTTTTCTCCACATCCTCTCCAGCATTTGTTATTCTCTGTCTTGATTATTGCCAGTCTAACTGGGGTAAGATGATATCTGAGTATGGTTTTGATTTGCATTTCCCTGGTGATTAGTGATGTTGAGCATTTTTTCATGTACCTGTTAGCCGTTTATGTGCCTTTCAGTGCTGCTGGCCCAGGCTTCTGAACCTGAGACCTACTTTCTTTCTGTGTTGAAAACAAGATTAGCAAATATTAGAGAGGTGTTAACATGTGCTGTTTACAGATAGAGACGTTTTAATTAAGGGTGTCAGAAAGACTGATAGGAAACTGAAAAAGAAAGAACATTCTCATGGTATGGCTCACTCTTACTGAACATAATTTCCTTGTACCTCCAATTAACACTTCGGGAAATGCACATCTTGGAAGACACTGGTATGCACTTGGAGGGAAGAGAAAGCCACTTGCTAGGATTTTCTGAATTTCTTGGCTATAGATCTTTTCCAGTTGACCAGACATGATTCTGGTCCAGAATAATAATTCTATTATCTATCCCCTTGACAATTTGGAGGACAGGGGAAGGGGTGGAGGTGCGACATGGGAAAATATAGCATTATTCAGGTGAGGCACGGATTGGCAGTGAACCCCCACCCCCCACACACTCTCTCACACTCTCTCACACTCGGAGCCCACACAGAATCAGTAAGATGAAATATTTATTTAGCCAGGACCACAGAGAGCTGCTGGAAGTGAGGGGCCCATGGAGCAGGAGCAGATGTGGTATATCTCAGTCGAGCTTTTGACTGCACCTGGAGTGCCAAATGAGGGGCCGGAAGCTGCAGCTCATACTTTCTGTGCAAAGGAGGGTCATGGTAGACGTGGGAAGCCTAATTTCTTGCCTGCTCCACAGGCCCTGTATCCTTGGGGCTTAACATCAGAATGCAGGAATCACTTACACTAACAATATGTGTATCCATATAAGGGAATGTTTAGAACACTGAGCTCTCGGGTTAGGCCCAGCCCCCCATTCCCCTTTCAGAAAAACCAGAGAGGGGATCCCTGTGGAGTGCCTTGACCTCCAGTTTTCCAGCTCATTTCTCTGCGCTTGCTTACAAAGATAAAAACGTAATACCTTCGTGTTGTCTTTTTGTTGCTTCAAAAATCAGAACTATAAGTTATTTAAGAAAATATTGTTTGGGGATTGGTTTGATGATTCCCTTTAGGAAATCAGCTAAAAATAGTTTTTCACTCAGGAACAGGCCCTAAAGGTAGAATGCTGTTCTCCATAAATCTGACATTCTTAGGGTCACATTGAATCTGGTTTTTTTTATATATGTTCAGCGAATCTTTATGGTATGTTTTAGCCAACAGAAATCAAGTCCCCAGTTAGCCTCATAGACTGAGTTGGGAATACTCGGGATTTTTTGATATTTGATGGAAATCCCTTATGGCCCATCAGTTTTAAATTAAGTATAATGCAAAAGCAAAATTTTAAGACCGAAGGCAATGAAAAAATAAAACCCTAATCCCTTGAAGAATTTTGATGTGAGTTCCTTACAATAAAATATTTTTGTATCCTGACTCCAAAAGCCTTTTCACTTTTGCTTATCCTATTGGCAAAGAGCAATTTTACAGTAGGCCTCCTCATGAATACTTCTCTCATAATGCGTTAGTGGTTGTCATATGGCAGGAATAATAAGCATCAATGTGACACTGGCATATATAGAAGTTACCAAATAGCAGTTTTCACTCATTAACTCCTCCCAGGGAGAAACTTCTGCAGAAGCACAAGTATATGGCAGTTCTCAAAAAGGGGAGTCATGGAAGCATTTTTTTTTTGTAGAGCAATTGCATATTATTCATACTTTAGAAAACTCATGGTTGGATCCTGTTTCCAAAAAAAAAAAAAAAAACTATGAAATAAACGTTTTAGGAACATCTGAGGAAATCTTAGTGTTGACTGCATGTTATATGATGTTAAGAAATTTTTTAAATTTAGGCGATTGTAATACTGATATTACATAGGAGCATGTCCTTGTTTTTAGGAGTTGCGGGCTTTGGTATTTAAGGCTGAAGTATCTTCAATTTACTCCCAAATGATTCACTGAAACAGAGTTAAAGCAATTATGACAAAGTGTTTGCCGTGGCACTACATTGTGGGTATGGGGCTATTCATTGTCCTTTCAAATATTTTATATGTTTAGAGTTTTTCATACTATAAAGTTGAAGTGGGGAAAGGAAACCTCATCACGGGTTCAGAAACTTAAGAAAAGGGGTCACTGAGCAGACAAGGTCGTGATGTATAAGGAGAAAGAAAAGTTATGAGGGTTTTTGTTTTTTCCAGCTACTTCCGCTGACTGGTAAGATTTATTCTTGGCAACATAGGCCTTGAAGCTACTTCTGACCTCATTTTAAGAATTTATAGAGGCATCTGCTAGCACCAAGCTCAGCCACGACTCTCACGCTGCCCAGCGATTTGATTTACCATTGGGAGATAGGAGTGCAGGATCACAGAAAGCACTTGAAGCCGGGGAGGCTGGCCAATCCAAATGAGAAAGAGGCCGCGTGGGATTTGTGAGTGATCCTAAGAGAACACCCGTTTTGGCCACCTTCCTTCATTGACCGTGGTGGGAAGGCTTGCCTCTGCTTCAGGGACTCTTAAAAAAGCAATAATGTCTTCTCCCTGGGTTCAATTTAAGAGAAATGCCTTAAACTCAGCTTCTCTGAGGTCATGGCCTTTCCATGCTTGTGCCGAGGGAGAGACATGCTAAGGGTGGACCTCTTAGCCATGTTAAGGGCAGAGCCGACTTCTCCACATAGCAGCAAAAAAATCTTCATATGATTGTAAATCAGGTCATGTTACTCTCTGGCTTAAAACTGACAAGAAGCTTCTCGTTGTACTAAAATTCAGACTCTCAGCTTTGACCCACAAGACCCTGAAGACTCAGCCATGCCTGCTTTACCACCCTCATCTTCTCCCTGGCTGCACAGTCCAACTGCACGGCAGATTTTGAAGGTCAAGTTATAGATAAAGAAACTGAGATACACTGCACATCTGCATCAGGGCAAGACCGAATCCAGCTGTCCTTAGCTTCCACCCTAACATGTGTTGACATTTACACCTTGGTATTACAAGTCAAGGGGACCAAGAAGACCCTCCCTCAGCCCCCAAGCAAAAGAATCTCCTTCACTATCTTATCACAGTGTCTGAAATTCTCCTATTAGCGACTTACTTCACTGGTTTGAAATGTTATCTGATCTTTAAAGGCCCCACTAAAGTGCAAAGGCCGGTGAGATGGGTTGGGGGAGAGAGAATGCAGTGAGGTACCAGTACTTTCTAGTAAGTATTCACTTATCAAATAATTTTGAGGAGTAGGGTAGTCACTCAATGACTATCCTAGTACCATGCCTCCTTCATGGAGGTGAAATTCCAGTGGGAGAAGGTAGATGTTAATCAGATAGTCACATGTAGGATTGTATAATACGGATGGAGTTCAAGTGCTGAAAAGGAAAAGAACGTGCTTCTTTGAGGACATTTAACAAGGGAACCTACATGTGCTGGGAGGTGTTGAGAGGGTCAGGGAAGTGTTCCTTGAAGGAATGATGCTTGAATTGAAATCTGAAAGAAGAGTGGGAATTTAGGGGTAGGAGAGGAGAAATAGATTAGGGAGCATTCCAGAGAGAAGACAAAGACTGATGGTCGTACAGATGGTCATTCAGATAACAAAAAGCCGCTGTGGCTGAAGCAGATAGAGCCAGGGGGTGAGTGGGAAGGGGACCCCATGTTGGGTGGGCTTCACAGGCTGAGTTTAGGAACCTCTCCCGCCGGGAGTGGCTTGATGGGATCCTAGGCAGAGTGGACGACTTGGTGTGGGTCCTTTAAGATAATGATTAGACAAAAGGAGGTGAACCATTAGCACAGACTCCCACAATGGAAGCTTGTTTGGATCCCTTACACAGGCCTTTGTGTGCTCCAAAATGGACAGTTTCATGTCACAGTGATCTTGGCTAATGAATACCAAACAAGTACCTTCCACAAAAGGTGTTGCAGAGTGTGTAGCCACCTACTCGTGCAAATGGCCATGCAGCTCATCCTCCAGGACCCTCCAAGAGAATGCTTTCCCACCTCTGTTGGGAAATCACATTCTTGTCTCCTTCCTCCCCTTCACTGACTAATAACAATGCAAAATGGAGAAGGAAGCATGCTCGCAGAACCTCTGGTCCTGCAGTTTGCAGGCTCATGGCAGGATTTCAAAGGGTGTAAATGGAACACTCCAGTCTCCCCAAAAGAAATCTGTAGTAGCAGCTCTTTGTGTAAAATGAATAAAGCAGTTGCAATGTTCTTCTTGTAGAGGATTC
>NW_007731195.1:13077-15183 GCF_000696425.1 Galeopterus variegatus
GTTGATAGTTCATGTAATGGACTAGTAACAAGATATTTCTAGGGGAAACTGAAATTTCTGGAAGAGAGAAAGACAAGAAAACTTGGCAGTGGAGCTATATGTACCAGTGTTATGCTTGGAATGACTTAAATAGCTCGTTCTTACACTTAAAGTAAAATCCAAACTTAGCACCATGCCTACAAGGCCCCACATAATGCAGTTGCTCCCTACGTGTTGGGCCTCCTGCTGTATGTACTGTGATTCCCTTTACCACAGTCCTCCAGCTTGTTCCCTGCCCCAGGGCCTTTACGGGAACGCCCTTGCCTCCTGCCTCCATGGCTAGCTCCCTCACCCCATTCTACTCTCTGTTCAAGTGTTGCCCCCTCAAAAAGTATTTTCCTAACCACCCTGAAGCAGTCCCTTTCCCACTCTCAGTTATTCTCTACGCTGTTATCCTCTTGTGTTTTATCACTATGAAATTTTCTGATTTGTTTACTTGTTTTTATCTCTTATCAACTAAAATGTAAATTCCATGAGGGCATAAAATCTAGTGTAACTTGTCCAACATCNCTTATCAACTAAAATGTAAATTCCATGAGGGCATAAAATCTAGTGTAACTTGTCCAACATCTTATCTGTAAAGCCTAGAACAGTGCCTGGTGCTCTAAATATTTGTTGAATGAGTGAAAGAGTAGATGTAACAGCATTCTCAAACTTAGAGGACTGTCATGTGGACAAATAAATTCATTTATTCATCAAAAAAACATTTATGGGGTAACAAATATTCAGTCATTTAATAAGTAATTACTGGGAAACTATTGTATGCTAGGCACTGGGTTTAAGAGACAAAAATAGAGACACCATCCCCACCCTTAAGGAACTCATAGTGTTGTGGTCAATGTGGAGAAATGTGGAAAGAATCAAGGGATGTGAGAATCAACAGGACATAAAGACTAATTGGTCTTGGGAGGTAAAGGAGAGAGAAGGTGAGCCCCAGGTTGTAAGCTTGGGCAGATGAGGAAATGCTTGTTGCCATTCTGTGTTCTGCAAGGAACCTCAGGGGGTAAGGGGAGAAGATCAGCTTTATTATTTTTATTTTTTCCTTTTTGTCTTTTTTACTGACCGGTAACGGGATCGCAACCCTCGGTGTCGTGCCTGTACCAGGGACCGGCAACGGGACCGCAACCGTCAATGTCGCGCCCGCACCACGCTCAGCCAGTGAGCGGGAACCGGTCTCCACATGGGATCTGAACCCTCAGCGGGAGCGCCGCCACGCTCCCAAGCGGTGCACTCTCCAGTGCGCCACCAGGCCGGCCCGAGAAGATCAGCTTTAAAATGTTGAGCTGTGGAATGTCCAAGTAGGGACATCCAGCAAGGATTTTGATATCCGAGTCTGGAGCTTGGGAGAAAAGTCTGGATGGAAGTACAGATTTGATAAACCATAGGCAATGAGTGATGTTTCAAGTTATGGGAGATAAACCAGGGGGATAGAGTAAGGAGAAAACCAAGATTTGAGGATGGTCAGAAGTAAAACCTGCAGAGACACTAAAAAGGAGAAACCAAAATAATGAAAACGAAAGAACACTTTGTCATGTTAGCTGAGGAGGACAGTGCCTCATATTTTAGAAACACCATGTGAGATGAGGACTGAAAGGTATTTATTGAACTTGGTGACAAAGCAGTCCTTGGGAATCCTTTCTAGAGCCATTGGCATAGGGTGGCATGGCTGGGCACAATATTTCTGTGCTGAGGAGGGGAGCAAAGACTAGGAAATGGAGAGAGATGGAGAAAACTCTCACAAGGTGCTCGGCACTGAAGGGAAAGAGAGAGAAGGGGAGCTGAAGATGCTGGCTAGAAAAACACATTCAGCGACTCTGAAGAACAGAACGAGGATCTGGAGTGGAACTATTGAGAGGCAGCCTTGGCTTAATACAAAACCAAACTTTCTAACCATTAGAGTTGTTCAAATATGGATTAGGCTGCCTCTAGAAGAACTGAGCTCTTGATCGCTGGAAGTATGGAAGTATTTATAGCCTGAATGTTATATTAGAAAAGACTAAGACGTTAAATCAGTCATCAAGGCTTCCACCTTAAGAAACTAGAGAAAGAAGAGCAAATTAAACCCAA
>NW_007731195.1:16143-23185 GCF_000696425.1 Galeopterus variegatus
CTCATGAATATAGAGTAAAATTCCTCAACAAAATATAACTGAGAAGTAAAGATCTAATTGCATTTGGCTGCTCATTGCACCGACAGCCAATCAGTGAGACAAAAGTAGTGCCAGGAAGAAGGATTTTATTTTGGCTGGGAGAATGGGAGAACAGTATCAGCCTGCCTCCCTGACTGACTAAAGTTTAAGGTTTTTAAGGGGAGGGAAGGAATGCAGGTGCATGCAAGGAGGTGTGGGGGGTAAGGGGTACCAGAAGGAGTGGTTGTCACAGGATTAGCAGGTGTATTGAGTCAGATGTCAGGGTTCCATGATGAACAGGGTCTCTGGTGTCATGGAGTCTGTGGTTGGTGGTATTTCCTAAGGAAAAACTCAAAGACAGTAATCTCAGCCAAGCGTCACTGAAACATTAGAATACCTGACTTGGACCCTTGACTAATGTACATGTGTGACACAGTTTTCTTTAAGCAAGAGCATAGGTTAGTAATCAGCGTGGCCTCTCTTTGGAGTGCCTTTGTTCACAAAGGTTGATTAGGAAACAGGAGGGAGGCTCAGCTCTGATGCTTAAACCATAAGTATATAGAAGCTGTGTAAATGAGCACAGGGAAGAAAAGGAAAGCGTTTAAGAGAAATCTTGAGGGGGGCCTGGTTTCAAAAATATTAGCAAATAAAAGCAAGCAGTACATAAAAAGGATAATAGATCACAGTCAAGTGGGGTTTATCCCAGGAATGCAAAGCTGGTTCATCATTCAAAAATCAATCAGTGTAAGTCACCACATGAATATGAAAGAATAGCCTGAATGATCAATAAGCCAAGTTTTCAGGTTATATGAGGAACCAAAGAATCTAAGCTTAGACATAGCAATAAAGACCAGGTTGTGTGATGTACTGAGGAGAAAAACAGCTCAATTAAGAAAAGGGAAAATTTCCCCTCTGGCTAAGAAACTGAGAATTACAATCAGTTAGATGAGGCAGATCCCTCTGAAGGGACTTCAGAGTGTCCTCCCTCTTGTATCCCCTCATTTCAAGGACTGCTCTACAGTTTAAAAAAAGGAGTTTGAGGGTCCCCCTCTTGAGCACCTGGCCTTCCAGATTCCCAGGAACACAGTGTTCCATCCATGCCTAGGGTGGTGAAAGCCAAGAGCACTCAGAACCCTGATATTTTCAGATGTTTAGAATGCCAGAGTGTCAGGGTTTGGATGAAGCCTGGATCTTATCTAATCCAAATGACCGAGTTTAAAGAAAAGAAAGCAAGCCCCAGTGGCAGGCGGCTTCTCCGGGCCCCTTTCCTCCCCTTTGTCCTAAAATCTAGTGATCGTGAGCTGGTCCCAGGAGAATAAGCCTGTTAGGCTCTGCCTTCTGTCTTCCCTAACCAAGCTTTTCCCTCCAACCACTGTAGTGTATGTTTGTTTTTAAGCTTACTTTTGTGTATAACAAGTGATCATCAAAACCTATCTGGCCGGGCCGGCCCAGTGGCACACTGGAGAGTGCACCGCTTGGGAGTACGGCGGCGCTCCCGCCAAGGGTTCGGATCCCATGTGGAGACCAGTTCCCGCTCACTGGCTGAGCGCGGGGCGGGCGCAACACAGAGGGTTGCGATCCCGTTGCTGGTCAGTAAAAAAGACAAAAAGGAAAAAAAAAAACCTATCTGGCCTGGGTTCTAGTCCCTCTTCTCTCACCAGTTGGTGTCTGGTATGAAGAAAACTAATCAGACGCAGGCCTTTTCACAGAGTCATCCTGGATTAATGAATTGGAGGACTGGCCCAGCCACCTGCTTCGAGCCTATAGGCCTCACAACCTACCAGACAAACAGAGTCTGGGGGCACATCATCCCTGGTTGATCTTTTCATCATCCATTCTAGTTTCTCAGCAAATTCCTTGTAAGATTATACTAAAAATGTATTGAGCTCTCATATGTGCCTGAGCCTGTGCTACAAGGTTATGCATTCTCTCATTTAATCCTCACAGTAACCTTTTAAAGTTGGTACTATTTTCATCCTCATCAGCAGGTAGATTCAGAGAGGCTAAGTAACTGGCCCAAGGTCACACAGCTGATAAGTAGAAGAGTCAGGATTTGAACCCAGGTCTGGCTGACTCCAGTGCTCAAATTTTTAGGAATGAAAATTCTTCCTGACTTAAAATGAAAATTGTTTTCTTTCTTTCCCTCCATCTCTGCAGTCTCAGGAGGAAGTCTGTGATTTGCTCCATGCTGCACCTTTCCAAAACATCTTGCCTAGAGTCTACATCAAAGGTAAGAAAACACTAACAGCAGCCGAATAGCCAACTTGCATTTGAACCTTATGCTCACGTCTTAATCCCAGTCAACTCAGATCTGCAGTCAGCAAGGGAGGAGGTTAAAGCTTTGGGCGCCTATTGAATAGTCACAGAAACACAGGATTGGAAATGACACTGCAAGGCTTGTTCCTTCTAGAATATCCCTAGTATGTTGCTATCTAGCCTTGGTCTAAATTCTTCGAGTGATGGGAATTCACCACTTCATAAGGTTAGTGATTCCATTGTTGGACAGAGAGCATAGAAAATGTTTTCTTGTAATGAGTTCAAATGTGCTTTCCAGAACCAAAAAGAACAGTTCTACATGCTCCATCCATGTTTTGGAACAAAGATACATCATCAGGTCCTCACAGTTTTTCCCTGCCCAGTCACTCACTGTGCCCTGGGTCTCATCTGCCTTGCTGTTCCTTTTGCAGAGGGGGAACGCCTGGAGGTCCGCATGAAACGCCTGGAAGCCAAGTATGCCCCGCTTCACCTGGTCCCTCTGATAGAGCGGCTGGGGACCCCTCAGGTACAAACCTTATAGAATGGACCCTCAGGACCAAAGGGTACTTGAGATGGAAAGCATTTGGTCCAACTCCCTTGTTTTACAAGCAGGGAAAGTGAGGCCCAGGGAGGGGAAGAAGGTGTCCAGTACCAAGAAGCCAGTTCATGGCAGGAGCAAGTCTGGAATGAGAGTTGCTCTCAGTCCTGTTTCTCTTCTACATGCTGTATCATGCATCCTGCCAAGAGAGAAGTCAGCTCACTTAAATAAGTTTCTCTTATGCCCTTGCTAAATATCAAGAATTCTGCGTTCTCTCTCAAAATTAAAACTCCCCACACCCTGTGAGCCAGCAGCTCACTTCTGGATATTTTTGCTAGAGAAACACTCACAAGAACACAAGATTCTTACTGTGCATTGTTTCTTAAAGCAAAAACTGGAAACAGCCTAAACATCTGTTAGTAAAGCGTTTACTAAATAAAATGTGGTATAGTCATCTAAATGCTGAATACTTGCATATTCAGAATGTCCTTAATATATAATATAATGTAAAGGAAAAATGAGATCTAGGTGCACCCGTGTGGACAGATCTGAAACACACACTTGGGTGGATAAAGTAAGTTGCGCTACAATTCACACAGAAGGATTCCATTTGCATTTTTTTAAAATGCACACAACAAAACGATATAAGTAAAACTTTTCCTGGAATTATTTGGAAGGACACATGCCTAATTCATCATGGTAGCAAGCTCTGAAGAGCGAAGAAGGAAACAGAGACTGGATAGAGGGGAAGGGAATTACAGAGGACTCCAGCTTTATCTGTAATGTTCTAATATTTTCAAAGGGGAATAAGCTCATATGTTAATTCTGTAATTAAAATTAATTTTTAAAAACCTGTACCAGTTGCTATGAACATCAAGATGGGTAAGACGGGACCCGTTGCCTTCAGAGAATTCACAGACGATGCAGGGGGACAAGAAGGAAGAGAAATGAGGGGCAAACGGGGGCAACAGAAGTATGAGCTTTCCCCTTACAGGTGGACTTAAGCAGGCTCCGCATTGCGGGGGCGGCAGGGGAAGAATGCAGGAAGGAGAGAAATGGGGCACCACAGTAAGACAAGCCAGGGTGGTTTGTTTTGCTCTTGGACTTGCATTCCAGCAGTCCTTGTCACCAAGGTCAGAAGGACCCACATCCTCAGCCGAGGGCAGAAAGCGGCCCCTCTTCTGGCAAAACTGGCAGGTATTTGGAGCACAAAGCCAATGAAGCCACCCTAGCCGGGCCCCTGCATACCACCACCCTCCTACTGAAAACAGTGACCAAGCACTAAGTGGCATTTGGTCTCTCACTGGCTGCAGAGAGAATCCAGATACTGTGGAGTATGCACATTTTCTTCTTTGGTCTTCAGAGCTGAGCAGAGAAGATTCTCTAAAATGATCTCCTTTTAGGGAGAAAATCCTACAGGCCAGCGACATGCAAATGTGTCTGCACCACTGTTGGTGTCATCCTACAAGAATCCAGCCTCTTGCACCCAAGATTGGGCATGTGTTTCCAGTTAAGAGGACTGTGAATTCCTGCCCTGTTCTGGTGAATACCATTTCCTTGGGACTGATAGAAATCTCAATTTGTCAAATGCTGTGTGTTTAAGAAACAAAAGCATAGACATTCCATGAGAGAAGAAATGCCAGTTTTATAAGTCTCCCATTCCTCAAGAAATAGTCCAAAACTTAGTCATCTCATAGACCAAAGAAAAGTTAACAAAATATTAACTTCTAAGCTAGCCAGGGTTAGGGTGCTCATGTAATATCTAGGTCAGTGGCAGAGGAACTCTGCCACATATTCAAAGCCAGGAGTTTGAGCAGTACTGCACTATTTGCACATTTTCTGAGACAAATGGAGGCGACCTAGTTTGTTGTCCAGCACGATCATGAACAGAACACTCGGGGGGTCAAAAGATAGGTCCTTGACCCAGCACCACCCCTGAATTATTGTACAATCTAATGCAAGCCATTTCTCAGTTTTTGTTTTCCCATCTGTGAAATAGGGTCATAGCTGTTTTATCTCCTTAGTTAAGCTGCCTTTCTTGTTATGGTGAACACGTAATATAAGATTTCCAAAAAACATCAAGAGTTATACAAAGAAGGAATATTGAGGTATCATTCTCCTCCAAGAGGCTCTAAATGTAATCAAAGTACTCCATGCAGAAATTACTTGAGTATGGCTTCAAAAGTGTTTTCCCTATTCCCTAATTGACTAAGAACGGCAGAAAGAGAGAAAAAAAACTTGCCCACTGAGTGAAATAGAAATGATTAAAAATTAAATACACACACACCCGATGAGGGCACTTCAAAAAGTTAATAGAAAAATGGAATTAAAAAGAATACAAATCCTTCCGTGAACTTTTTGAAGACCCTTCATGTAACGTCAAGTCACAAATTGGGAGTATTTGTAGCAAACAATCTATAAAGTACTTTTTCAGAAAGAAAATGATAGACATACCAAAAGAAGGCATGAAAGAAAACTTACAACATAAAAAAAATAATGCCAACAAACATAGAAAAAGCATCCAGACTTACCAGTAATCAATGAAATGCAAATTCAAATAATGACATACTGTTTTCCATCTCTCAGGCTGGCAAAGAACTTTTCTTAATGCTCATAGAGTATCGATGAGGGTACAGGAACAGGCTTCACAAAGGTTCAGCTTTTCTTAGGACTAGCCTACCACTATGCAGCAAAGGCCTTTTAAAATATTTGTATTCTTTGACCCTTATTACTAAAGATTTATCAAACAAAATGGTCAGAGATAGGTTTATAGAATTTTATGTACCATATAAGGATGGTTGCTTTAGAATTATCCACAATAGTGAAAATTTGTAAACAATTTAAAATTACCTACAAGAGTAGAGGGCTAAATATATTATGGTATATCAGTAGCCATTTTATATAGCCATTGAAAAATCATGTTACTGAAAATATTTAAGAAAATGAGCTAAATTACTGATATACCTAGAGAAAAAAGCAACATGGATACTACGATCCAAGTTTTGTTAAACATGGATGCATACACACTCACACACATAAACACAAATCATACGTCAATACTTTAAGAAAGCTCATCTCCAGGAATGGAGTTTATGTGGGAATTTTATTTTGTATAACTTAAAAAAAATGTTTTCCAAATTTTACCCAATGACTACTTTCATAGAGTGCAGAAGGAACTATATGGTTAAACACTTTTTCAAACGAAAGGGACAAGCCCCCAACCATGTCAGTCCATGCCCCAGTGGTTGGTTGTAGTGGGAGGGGTCCCCAGAGTTCGAAGTCTGTCTGCAGATCTATAAACTCAGTTGCTATTTTTTCTAGTTCCCCACACCGTGACTGTCAGGCCCTGAGGACTGATTCAGACTAACCAAAAGCACAGTAGATTAATTAGTAAACCAGAACGCTGTATTACTTTACAAAAGAGACTTTGATGACTCAAGAACAAATCTGGGTCCTTTATTTACTGAGCATCTCCCCTGTCTCAGGCAAGCTCTTTTTTAAGTGCACAGCCCTTTCAGGGACCAAAGAGAACAGAATGAAAACAAATAAAGAGAGTAAGAACAGAATCCAGTACAGGGTTCAGGATTTTTTTAAAAGAGATATTTCCAGCTAACCATGGTATCGTGAGCGCTCCCTCCTCTGCTCAAGAGCCTTCCCTGCGTATGAAATCAAGATGAGTCCCCAGGAATCAGGGTTCCCTCTTCTTTGTGTTTAAAACACACATTTTCCTAGACTTTTTTTGGTTTATGGTTGTCATGACAACTACACTCCTGGCCCACATTTATAGCAGGCTCCAGCATAGATGTTTCCTGATTTTTCTCCGTCCATGGATTCACTAAGAGGTTGCCCTCTCTGGGGGCCTCCAGGGAGGGAGCTTCCAGGGGAAGTCAGGCAGGCACCTCCCAGCCCCACTGGGGAGCTGTTCCTGTGAGTAACCTGTGGATGGCTCAGTCGCAGGAGCCAGCCCTCCTTAGCTTTGTCCCCAGATTTGGAGACCCGACTTTGACCTTAGATTTTAATATTTATTTTACTTTGCAGATAGCTTTACGCCTAGATGTTTTTACTCATAATGCATACAGTTATGTGTTCCGATGGGCCTGTCTAGCCAGCTGATGATCAGATGTGTAGTAGGACTCACGTGAGAAGCCAGTTATAGAAATTGTTTGCAATAGTCAAAGAAGGACTTCTAACTAGAGGAAATAATTCTGTGAAATCAGGGGCAATTTTTAA
>NW_007731195.1:24185-33185 GCF_000696425.1 Galeopterus variegatus
GAATTCACAGACGATGCAGGGGGACAAGAAGGAAGAGAAATGAGGGGCAAACGGGGGCAACGAAAGTCCCCTTACAGGTGGACTTAAGCACGCTCCGCATTGCGGGGGCGGCAGGAGAAGAATGCAGGAAGGAGAGAAATGGGGCACCACAGTAAGACAAGCCAGGGTGGTTTGTTTTGCTCTTGGACTTGCATTCCAGCAGTCCTTGTCACCAAGGTCAGAAGGACCCACATCCTCAGCAGAGGGCAGAAAGCAGCCCCTCTTCTGGCAAAACTGGCAGGTATTTGGAGCACAAAGCCAATGAAGCCACCCTAGCCGGGCCCCTGCATACCACCACCCTCCTACTGAAAACAGTGACCAAGCACTAAGTGGCATTTGGTCTCTCACTGGCTGCAGAGAGAATCCAGATACTGTGGAGTATGCACATTTTCTTCTTTGGTCTTCAGAGCTGAGCAGAGAAGATTCTCTAAAATGATCTCCTTTTAGGGAGAAAATCCTACAGGCCAGCGACATGCAAATGTGTCTGCACCACTGTTGGTGTCATCCTACAAGAATCCAGCCTCTTGCACCCAAGATTGGGCATGTGTTTCCAGTTAAGAGGACTGTGAATTCCTGCCCTGTTCTGGTGAATACCATTTCCTTGGGACTGATAGAAATCTCAATTTGTCAAATGCTGTGTGTTTAAGAAACAAAAGCATAGACATTCCATGAGAGAAGAAATGCCAGTTTTATAAGTCTCCCATTCCTCAAGAAATAGTCCAAAACTTAGTCATCTCATAGACCAAAGAAAAGTTAACAAAATATTAACTTCTAAGCTAGCCAGGGTTAGGGTGCTCATGTAATATCTAGGTCAGTGGCAGAGGAACTCTGCCACATATTCAAAGCCAGGAGTTTGAGCAGTACTGCACTATTTGCACATTTTCTGAGACAAATGGAGGCGACCTAGTTTGTTGTCCAGCACGATCATGAACAGAACACTCGGGGGGTCAAAAGATAGGTCCTTGACCCAGCACCACCCCTGAATTATTGTACAATCTAATGCAAGCCATTTCTCAGTTTTTGTTTTCCCATCTGTGAAATAGGGTCATAGCTGTTTTATCTCCTTAGTTAAGCTGCCTTTCTTGTTATGGTGAACACGTAATATAAGATTTCCAAAAAACATAAAGAGTTATACAAAGAAGGAATATTGAGGTATCATTCTCCTCCAAGAGGCTCTAAATGTAATCAAAGTACTCCATGCAGAAATTACTTGAGTATGGCTTCAAAAGTGTTTTCCCTATTCCCTAATTGACTAAGAACGGCAGAAAGAGAGAAAAAAACTTGCCCACTGAGTGAAATAGAAATGATTAAAAATTAAATACACACACACCCGATGAGGGCACTTCAAAAAGTTAATAGAAAAATGGAATTAAAAAGAATACAAATCCTTCCGTGAACTTTTTGAAGACCCTTCATGTAACGTCAAGTCACAAATTGGGAGTATTTGTAGCAAACAATCTATAAAGTACTTTTTCAGAAAGAAAATGATAGACATACCAAAAGAAGGCATGAAAGAAAACTTACAACATAAAAAAAATAATGCCAACAAACATAGAAAAAGCATCCAGACTTACCAGTAATCAATGAAATGCAAATTCGAATAATGACATACTGTTTTCCATCTCTCAGGCTGGCAAAGAACTTTTCTTAATGCTCATAGAGTATCGATGAGGGTACAGGAACAGGCTTCACAAAGGTTCAGCTTTTCTTAGGACTAGCCTACCACTATGCAGCAAAGGCCTTTTAAAATATTTGTATTCTTTGACCCTTATTACTAAAGATTTATCAAACAAAATGGTCAGAGATAGGTTTATAGAATTTTATGTACCATATAAGGATGGTTGCTTTAGAATTATCCACAATAGTGAAAATTTGTAAACAATTTAAAATTACCTACAAGAGTAGAGGGCTAAATATATTATGGTATATCAGTAGCCATTTTATATAGCCATTGAAAAATCATGTTACTGAAAATATTTAAGAAAATGAGCTAAATTACTGATATACCTAGAGAAAAAAGCAACATGGATACTACGATCCAAGTTTTGTTAAACATGGATGCATACACACTCACACACATAAACACAAATCATACGTCAATACTTTAAGAAAGCTCATCTCCAGGAATGGAGTTTATGTGGGAATTTTATTTTGTATAACTTAAAAAAAATGTTTTCCAAATTTTACCCAATGACTACTTTCATAGAGTGCAGAAGGAACTATATGGTTAAACACTTTTTCAAACGAAAGGGACAAGCCCCCAACCATGTCAGTCCATGCCCCAGTGGTTGGTTGTAGTGGGAGGGGTCCCCAGAGTTCAAAGTCTGTCTGCAGATCTATAAACTCAGTTGCTATTTTTTCTAGTTCCCCACACCGTGACTGTCAGGCCCTGAGGACTGATTCAGACTAACCAAAAGCACAGTAGATTAATTAGTAAACCAGAACGCTGTATTACTTTACAAAAGAGACTTTGATGACTCAAGAACAAATCTGGGTCCTTTATTTACTGAGCATCTCCCCTGTCTCAGGCAAGCTCTTTTTTAAGTGCACAGCCCTTTCAGGGACCAAAGAGAACAGAATGAAAACAAATAAAGAGAGTAAGAACAGAATCCAGTACAGGGTTCAGGATTTTTTTAAAAGAGATATTTCCAGCTAACCATGGTATCGTGAGCGCTCCCTCCTCTGCTCAAGAGCCTTCCCTGCGTATGAAATCAAGATGAGTCCCCAGGAATCAGGGTTCCCTCTTCTTTGTGTTTAAAACACACATTTTCCTAGACTTTTTTTGGTTTATGGTTGTCATGACAACTACACTCCTGGCCCACATTTATAGCAGGCTCCAGCATAGATGTTTCCTGATTTTTCTCCGTCCATGGATTCACTAAGAGGTTGCCCTCTCTGGGGGCCTCCAGGGAGGGAGCTTCCAGGGGAAGTCAGGCAGGCACCTCCCAGCCCCACTGGGGAGCTGTTCCTGTGAGTAACCTGTGGATGGCTCAGTCGCAGGAGCCAGCCCTCCTTAGCTTTGTCCCCAGATTTGGAGACCCGACTTTGACCTTAGATTTTAATATTTATTTTACTTTGCAGATAGCTTTACGCCTAGATGTTTTTACTCATAATGCATACAGTTATGTGTTCCGATGGGCCTGTCTAGCCAGCTGATGATCAGATGTGTAGTAGGACTCACGTGAGAAGCCAGTTATAGAAATTGTTTGCAATAGTCAAAGAAGGACTTCTAACTAGAGGAAATAATTCTGTGAAATCAGGGGCAATTTTTAAAAGGTTAATATATGCTCATTGTAGCACATTCAGCTATACAGAAGTATTTTTCCCCCCTTAGGGTGGTTTTTGTATAGATGTTTTTAAAGTAAAAAGTGAAAATCCACTCACTTCTCCAAGCCCATGTGCTCCCACAACAGATGGTGTTAATCTTTCTAAAATGTTTTTCACACACACACCCCACATATACTTTTGTCTGTGGGATTGTGTGTTGCTGACATTTAATGGGATTATAGTATACATCCTTTTCTGCAACTTGCTCTACTCACTTTACAGTTTCATCCATAGGTATCGACTACAGGGAATCAGACCCCAGCTTTCCCAATCACTGGCTGCCTCTCCGAAACTATTTCTTCATTTGTAAAATGGGGATAATAATCGTACCTATCTCACAGGGCTGAACCTATCAATGCTTAGAACAGGGCCTGGTGTATTACACACGTTTAGTAAGTGTGGACTCGCAGTAGTACTACTATAGTAGGAGCAGCAGCACTAATAGTATCACTTCAGTCTTTTCAGTAACTACCTAGCATTTCATTGTGTGTGTAGATCATAGTTTTGTTGTATCATTACTCTACTGATACCTCCTGAATTTTACTTATCATGAGACTTTCCTCCTATTGCACTCAGGTTTATAAAGTTAGTGTCCTGCTCTAGTCAAGACATCAGCTCTGGTGAACAAATTCTGGGTGCAGCCAGCTCCGGTGTTTAGGAATCTCTGGTGGGAGGTGACAGACAGGGTCTGAGATGTGGATGGAAGGTTTACGTGCCCTTGTGTTTATGTCCCCAGCAAATTGCCATCGCTCGGGAGGGTGACCTGCTGACCAAGGAGCGGCTGTGCTGTGGCCTGTCCATGTTCGAGGTCATCCTGACCCGCATTCGGAGCTACCTGCAGGACCCCATCTGGCGGGGCCCACCACCCACCAATGGCGTCATGCACGTGGACGAATGTGTGGAGTTCCACCGGCTGTGGAGCGCCATGCAGTTTGTCTACTGCATTCCTGTGGGGACCAACGAGTTCACAGCTGAGTGAGTACCCCCAGGGAAGCACAGTCACTCCCCTACCTACTTGTCCCCCCGAGGTATTGGGCTGACAGAGTTCAGCCAGAAAGGTGGGCAGGGGCGGCCAAGCATGAGGACTGAGCGTGTGGGTCGCTGTGCCAGGTGCTGCACACACAACAGTAGACAATTCCTGGCCTCATGGAGTTCACAGGGCCCAGGGGGCAATGTGAAACACATAAGGTACATCTGATGAGGTTGCTTTGTAGTGCAGGCAGGAAGGTGACAGATGTCAGAGAAAAGAGAAGAGAAGATTCCCAGACTTCAATTCACAGACTAGAACTGAGCCTTGACCAGTACCTGGGCTCTGGATCTACAGAAGGAAGATGGGGACACTCCAGGAAAGGCAACAGATTTGCTGGAGGCAGAAATGGAGTGTGTGTGTGTGTGTGTTTACACAACAGGGCCCTGTCTTGGCGAGACTGGAAGCTGGGGAGGGTGTGGAATTGGAACCTCACTGCCCACCCCACCCCCCACAAAACTCTACTCCTGGAAAATGAGGAGCGTTTAGGAGTATCCCAGTCCTGTCCTTAGAGAAGACAGCAGAGCCCGGTTCTTCCTGCATGCACCAGCTCCACGTCAGAGACAGGGTGAAGAAGGCAGACACAGCCTGCCCTCCAGCAGCCCAGAGCTCCAAAGAGACATTGTGCAGGGGTGGAAAGGCCGCCGAGGAGTCGGAGCGGGCTGAGAGGCAGGCAGGCTGCTGTGAGGCCATGCTCAGAGCACCACTGGCCTGCATACTTTGAGCACAGGAATGGGGCCGGGGGGGCTGCTGCTGAGTACGAGACTGCAGAGGGACAACCCAACAGCCGTCTGCATCACCCGGTGTCTCTCGAGAGTTGGGGGCCTGCAATCTGACGTCTGCTCATCCGGCCACTGTTCCCCGTCCCTCCCCTCCCAGCCCATTCCAACCAGTCGATGTATGATTTGAAATGGCCCTTCACCTCACAGGTGTTCTCCTGGCTCCTTTGCAGAGCCAAGACAGATTCTCCTTTAACCCACCTGAAATAATCATAAACATAAATCTCAAGGGCTGGTTGGGTTGTTTTCCTCACCTCAGTGCTGCAAACAAGCTGACACTTTTTAATGGTTAGATGGGCTTATGATACAACCACAGTCCCTGGAACAAGTGAATCCACTCTCACACCCTTGTACCCATTTCACAGATGAAGCTACTGGGCCCAAAGACAGACCTGCTTACTAGCTACAATACTGGCCTGAGATGAGGGTCCCTTTCTCCCCACCACCCCCAGTCTCTTGCTCCAGCTGCTTCCTCTCCCTGCTTCCAGGCAGTGCTTCGGTGATGGCTTGAACTGGGCTGGCTGCTCCATCATCGTCCTGCTGGGCCAGCAGCGTCGCTTCGACCTGTTCGACTTCTGTTACCACCTGCTAAAAGTACAGCGGCAGGACGGGAAGGATGAAATCATTAAGAATGTGGTAAGCAGGCTCGTGGCTGGGCCTGGGAGCTAGGGTGGGGCCTGACAACCTGGCTTTCATCAGAAAACAAAAGGTGAGCTGCTTATGGAGGCCAACTCCCCACACCACAGGTGGTACAAAGATACTTAGTGGCTGGGACCTGTTTGGAGGAAGCTGAGTCACTCGCTTATAGCCTACCAGGATGAATCAGGTCACCCCAGCAGGGCAGGGCTTCAGACCTGAAATACACCCTCCCTGTGCCTGTCAGACTCTGCCCATGCTGGTTCCTCATCCTACATTCACTGAACACTAAAGCTGTGCCAGGTGCTGGGATGGGATAAGGGCTGGCATGGGGTGAGCAGGGCTGCCATGGGTGGAGGGGAGAGAAGGAGCCTGTAAACAAGGCTGTGGGGAAAGGGAGGGGTGGTCAGAGAAGGCGTCCCATAAGAGGTGGTGCTTGGGCTGAGTCCAGAATGACCAGCAGCAGAGGAGGTGTGGGGCCTGAGAGGACATTCCAGCTGGAGGGAATGGCCACAGCAAAGGCACAGAGGCATGAAGATGGACTAGATGAGAGGAGGCGGAGGTAGGAGCCACCTCACAAAGAGTTTTCTTTTGTGATAAAATCCTTACACTATTTTAATCGTTTTTGTAAGTGTACAATTCAGTGATATTAAGTACATTCTATTGGTGTTCACCCATCACCACTATCCATCTCCACTGCACTTTTCATCTTGCAAAACTGAGACTCTGTACCCATTAAACATAATTACCTGCTCCGCCTCTGCCCAGACTCTGGCAACCACCCTTCTACTTTGTCTCTATGAATGTGACTACCTCATAGTATTTGTTCATAGTATTTGTCTTTTTGTGATGGATTTTTTCCACTTAGCATAATGTCCTCAAGGTTCCTCATGTTATAGCACATGTCAGAATTTCCTTCCTTTTTATGGCTGAATAATATTACATTGTATGTATATTCCACATTTTTTCCATCCATCCATGGACACTTGGGTTGCTTCCACCTTTTGGCTCTCATGAAACATGGGTATACAAATGTCTCTTCAAGTTCCTGCTTTCAGTTCTTTTGAGTAGATACCCAGAAGTGGAATTGCTGGATCAGAGAGTAATTCTGTTAATTATTTGAGAAACTACCACCCTGTTTTCCATAGCAGCTGCACAATTTTACATTCCCACCAGCAGTGCCCGAGAGTCCCAATTCCTCCACCACCTCAGCAGCAGTTATTTTCTGTTTTTAATAGCTATCCTAATGGTGTGAAGTTTTAGCTCATTGTGGTTTTGATTTGCATTTCCCTACTGATTGTTAATGCTGTGTTATATGTTGTGTTGTGATATTGGACATCTGTATGTGTTCTTTGAGGAAATGTCTGTTCAAGTTCTTAGTTCATTTCTTTAATTGGGTTATTTTTGTTGAGTTGGAGTTCTTTACATATTGTTGATATTAATCCCTCATGAGATAGAATTTTCAAGTATTTTCTCCTCTGGGTTGCCTTTTTACTTGGTTGAGAGTGAAGTTTTCAGTTTTGGTGTAGTCCAGCTTTTCTTTTGTTGCCTATGCTTTTGGTGTCATATCCAAGAAATTATTTTCAAATCCAGTGTCATGGAGATTTTCCCCTGTTTGCTAAGAATTTTATAGTTTAAACTCATATTTAGGTCTTTATTCTGAGTTAATTTTGGTAGATGGTATAAGATAAAGGTCCAACTTTGTTCTTTTGCATGTGGATGTCCATATTTCCCAGCACCACTTGTTGAAAAGACTGTCCTTTCCCCATTGAGTGGTCTTGGCACCCTTGTTGAAAATCATCTAATCATACAAGTGGGGGTTTATTTCTGGGCTCTCTATTCTGTCCCACTGGTCTACATGTCTTGTCTTTATGTGTGCCACACCGTTTTGGTTACTGTAGCTTTGTAGGATGTTTTGAAACTTGCAGAGTTTTATGGGCCAGTTAACATTTGATTTCCAGAGCTCTAGGAACCCACAGAAGGCCTTTAAACAAGAGAGTGACATGATCATTGAAGCACTGACCCCAACCTCTGACTTCTCTTGCTCTCCCTCTCTGTACCCTCTCCTCCTGCCCTAACCTGAACATCCCTGTCCTCCTGCAGCCCCTGAAGAAAATGGCTGACCGGATCAGGAAGTACCAGATCTTGAACAATGAGGTTTTCGCCATCCTGAACAAGTACATGAAGTCTGTAGAGACAGACAGTTCCACTGTGGAGCATGTGCGCTGCTTCCAGCCACCCATCCACCAGTCCTTGGCCACCACTTGCTAGGCAGAAGGTCCTGCAGACCCTCCACCTGGAGGAGGAGCAGGAGAGAGAAAACCATGGCCAGCCTGCCACAGGATCCTACTGGACAGCATGTTGGATGGACCTGGAAGCAAACAAGAACCTCCCCAAACACATCTACACCACTCCCAAGGGTGGGGCCTGTGCATGCTCTCCCATGACATTTCCATGGTGGATTTTTCCATAGTGTAAATGAAAAGAAAAAAAAAACAGGGCAGTGTGTGCTTTTTTTCTTTTTCCTCCCCTTAACTGTACTAAGAGCTCCTAGTTTCACCCTTTCTGCATCCCATAGTCCCACTCATCTGTGGTTGGTTCCCATGACCTCCTCCCCAAGATGGCAACCTCCTACCCAGTGCCCACATGCGACCCCCAGGAGTGAAGTCTCAGACTGAGAAGAATGTGTGGGCGTGCCCAGAGATGTCAGCCCGGTCTGAAGGGAAGGCTCAGCTTTCTGGCTGCTCATCTCTTCTGGCTCTCTCAAGTTCTCCAGGTGACATCCCCTCCTGCTGTGGGTGCCAGAGATTCCACCGCCAAGTGTACACTGGACCAGGCACTGAGAGCCAGGGTGAACAGAGGGAGAGGCTCCTGGTACTGGGGCCACAGTAGATGGTGTTGGCTTTGGCCTTTCAGTGGCTCCCCAAGCCCTGTCCTAACTTCCTTCTTAGCACAGTCCTCGAGAGAAGTCAGAAATGCTTTCAAAGCTATATACCAATGAGTGGGATTGGGCTAGAAAGACTGTTAGTCCTGCTGTGCGGAAGCAGTATCTGTGAACACAGCATCTATGAGCAGTGTCCAGGAATTCCAGATCCCAAAACAAAGCCTTTAGGCCATCTCATCAGCTTGATGGTGAGATGGTACCTTTATTTCTTAAGCAAATACTTAGCACCAGGCCACACTGGGACTGCA
>NW_007731195.1:33312-38728 GCF_000696425.1 Galeopterus variegatus
GCGGAAGCAGCATCTGTGAACACAGCATCTATGAGCAGTATCCGGGAATTCCAGATCCCAGAACAAAGCCTTTAGGCCATCTCATCAGCTTGAAGGTGAGATGGTACCTTTATTTCTTAAGCAAATACTTAGCACCAGGCCACACTGGGACTGCAGCATTGAACGAGTTGGTCATGGCATGCCCACCGCATTAGCCAGTGACCAAATTAGGGTCAACTTCTTGTCACAGAATCTCTCCTCAAGGAGAACTCCCATAGGAAAGAAAATACGCAGTTATTTCAACAGAGGCTAAAAACATCTTGGGGACAGGGAGATGAGGAGTACTTGTGAGTGAGCTTTTAATACCAAAGGACACCAAAGAGGAGTCCTGCTTTATTGAATTAAATTTCACTGTTCTAGATGCTGAAATGCTCTTGGAACATTTTATCTTTCTCTCTACTTTCTGTTCTCTTAATGCTCCTTAAGTTAGATTTTGGGGTATGGATTCTCTCACAGGGGTATATTTACTTCCATTTTCCAGACTGAACCAAAATTTTTCTGCAGAATCTCCTACCAAGTATAGGGAGACCGTTTAGAAGGTCACAAGGCTTTGGAATATGAATGTCTTGTTAGAGAGCACGTCATCTTCGAAGGGAGTCTTTGGCCCTGCGCTTAGGAACATAGCAAGTGTGATATATGATACTTTTCCTCCAGCCCAGAGAGGAAAAGAGAAGAGAAAATGGAAAAAATAATCCCCTTCCCCAGGGCAGATGAATGGGAATGGTTACCACTAATCAGATGGCCCCATTTTTAACCCATGAAAAGTGCAAAGATGTGCCCATAGCAAGAGGTTGGTGTGTACACTCATGCCCTAGAGTGAGGAAAGGTGGGGCCAGCTGTGGTCCAAAGGCCACTTAGGTCAGATCTTGAGATTAGCACATTTGAGTGGAGATTTCTTATGCGCCACTTCAAACCCACTAATTCTGAATCTCTGGGAGTAAAGTCAGAAAGTCTGCATTTTCCACAAGCTACCGGAGTTATTCTGTTAAGCCACTGCTGCAAAGGAATCATTCAGCTAACCTTGGACTTTGAGCTATCTCTAAGCCATGAAAGAATTTGTAGGGAGGGAAGATGGTTCAAAGTAGAAGCTAGTATATCCTCCTGCCTGGAGCTTCTACTTCCTATTATGATTTCTTATTTTTTCCTCTTGACGACCATAGATCCATAGATGTGTCATTCCAGAGGCCAAAGAGAGGTTACACCACATGGCAGAAATGCATGGTAGAACACTCCTTCAGAACCCACATGAGATCTCAGCTCTGGAGCCTTCCAAGCCTTCAGTCCTGTCTGAGGACAGTAGCTGGCTCTCTCAGATAGATGACTAGTTATTAAGTTCTAGAGTTCATTCCAAATCCTTTCCCATTGCTTTGTGGAGATTTGGATCATCCATGTGATAAGATTGCCATTTCAACAACCCACCCCTCACACCCTGATTTCCTAACCCTGAATTTGACCCTCTGGGCAGAGTCACATTATCCTCATGAGATTTGATCCTAGTAAATTGTCTTCACTTTCAGGGAAGAGGTTTCATTTCCCTGGATCGCCAGCAGCACTTATTTATAAACACTGGATGAGTTTAATATCCTTTCCTCCCTGGTATCACTGCCTTCCACCTTTTAATTTTGTGTGTGTTTAAGAACCAGGAAAAAAAAAAACACTTGGGTTTTAAAAAGTTAAATTTTGTTTCAGAAATTGTCAAATGTACCATATTTGTATTAAGAGTCGCCTGGTATCACTGCCTTCCACCTTTTAATTTTGTGTGTGTTTAAGAACCAGGAAAAAAAAAACACTTGGGTTTTAAAAAGTTAAATTCTGTTTCAGAAATTGTCAAATGTACCATATTTGTATTAAGAGTCGGGGATTTTTGTACAATGAATTTACATTTATTTATGGTGACATATTTACGCTTGTGATCAAATGTTAAATTCTTAAATCATATTTGCTGAAGATGGTATTTTGATTTGTACTTTGGGATACCTGTGTTGAGTTGATAACATTTCCATCTCCATTAAAACTGCTTCCAAACTAGTAAAACCAGCATCTTCGTCTTGATTCCTAGTCATATTCCGATCCTTTTTGACCTGTGGAAGGCAACAGTAAAACTAATGACTAGAGAAACAACCTGAAAGAGAATAGAAGATAAAAAGATAGCAGGTCAGTGCACCCTACACTAATGGCTTAGCTTGCTTTTTTTCTCACTGGGGGAATTACATATTCACAAATTGATTTGCAATGAGCAAGAGACAGAAGATAGGTCTCACTCTTGGATTTCATAGTCTCACTGAGTGTGACTACGTACCCTACATCCCTAGTTTTAAGAGGAAGGATGGTAGCTAATATTTAATGAGGCCTAATATGTATAGGCACATGGCAAATCCTATACATTGATTCCTTCTAATCAGCCACAGTCACTATGTGGTATATTCCACGTTTTACAGAGAGGCCATAGTTTATAAAAGATAAACATAGAAAATAAACTGTTTACTTTCACAGTTACTATGTAACAGAGCTGGGATTTGAACCCAGTTCCAAAGCCTGGGCTTTTGCTGTCATACTACAATGAGCTGATCAGCCAGGCAAGACCCCAAAACTAGACTTGGGGATTTGGTCACCAGAATTTCAGGGCGTTGGGTCATTAAGATTGACTAGAGTCTGATATCAGGAGAGAGCCCAGCATGACAGGTGGCTGGGGAATTCCCAGGCTGAAGGGGAAAGGTAGCACCTGGGAACCTCTCACACGCAGCAGAAAAATGTTTGCTAGAAGGATGTGTTTAAGACCAGCATCTGGGGTTTGGAACCTCACATTTCACACAGCGCCAGCTTTCCTACGGAGATGTGTCCTAGAGGCATCGATGTCTCCTCCACTGCACTGGGCAAGACAGTCCCTGCCAGCTCTGATATCCTGATCCGAGGTGATTTCCCTCTGTGTACTTAGGGAATTCTGATGACTTCCCACACTCAACATCTTTCTCAACCATGTGTCACCAACTCCAAAAATTGCCATCAGTCAGGGTCCTATGTTTGAGCTAGTGTCATTGGCAGACTTAGTTCTGAGAGATGCTCAGTGAAAAGGGGGTTCCACGGTCAAATATGTTTGGGGAACACTTCATGTTCTTTCCCCCTCTTGAAGATCCACAATGCTGTGGAATCCTGCAGAACCTAATCAGCCTGGATTAACACCACATCTCCTAGATGGCCATGACCTTGAAAACCCCTTTCTCTTCAACACTAGTCACCTTCTTCTGGAACACACTTTGAACAAACACTGGGCTAAGGGTATGGAAGTCCATGTAAAAATGTAAAAAGAAAAATACTCCCACAGGAGAAGAACCAGAAGAACCATGGCACATAAGTAGTCATGACACTAAGGCACAATTAGGGAAGCAAGGACCTGGCAAAGTATTGAAGGATTTCAAATGGGAGTGGGAAGCATTTTGATGATGGGAGAGAATAGGGTAGCTGGGTGTATTACTTTGCTAGTGCTGTCATAAATACCACAGACTGGGTGGCTTAAACAATAGAAATTTATTTTCTTACAAGTTTTGCAGGCTGGAAGTCCAAGATCAAGATGTCTGCAAAGTTGGTTTCTCCAAGGCCTCTCTTCTTGGCTTTTGGGTGCCCCTCTTCTCCTTGTGTCCTCATATGGTCTTCCCTTTTTGTGTATCTGTGTCATAATCTTTTCTTATAAAGACACCAGTCATATTGGATTAGAGCCCACCCTAATGACCTCAGTTTAACTTAATTACCTCTTTAGAGGCACCATTCCCAAATACAGCCACATTCTGAGGAACTGAGGGTTAGGACTTCAACATATAGATTGTAGGGGGTGGGGAGATAACAATTCAAGCCCAGACACGGGATGGCCCTGGAGAAGGTGCTGTCACTGGGGGTCCTAGACAGTTTCTGGGCTGGCATGCCATTCCTTTGTGAAAACACTTCTCGAACACTATTTGTAAGACTTTATATAAGATTAGGAAGAAAGAGGAAAGGATTATGGGCACATGGCAGTGTAGGAAGCACAAGGAACCTGTCTCTGCACCTAGACAACAATCATACTGGCAGAATCTGTTCGATGTAACTATTTTGGAACTCTGGAGTCTATTGAAGGTTCCTAACTTCCAGGGTAAGGCTTAGATAGTAATTACAGTTAATTTTAGTCAATTTCAGCTCTTAGCTCAGTAGCAGCTACACATACTCCATCCCCAAACCCCATGGCAGGCAGCTGTGCACATGTTCCTGGAACAGCTCGCACGTACCTCATAGGAGCCAGGGAGGGCAATATGGACTTTGTCCTGCAAATATTGGGGATCTGTGTCCTAATCACTGATCGCTGCTTATGACCACAGAGGTGCAAGCACAGGCAAGCAGCCACATTGTGCTCCTGAACAGCCACTGCTGTTGCAAGCCCCTCCCACTCCAGCTGAAGAAATTTTCAAGAGATTTAAAGGGCTAGTGCCCTTTTTATTCCCTGCTCACCCCCCCTATTTTCTCTTTTTCCCCTTTTGGGAGCCAGACATTAAAGACTAGGACATTCAAAAGCAAATGCATAGAAAGGAGGAATTAGAAAATAAACATGCATGCACAGGGCAAGGTGCAGGCTTGGAAAAGACCTGAGAAGATGTTAAGTTTATACCTGAGGGTGATTCTTAGCACGGAGACAGCCTACAACAATAAAAAAATAAAACAAAAAATTGAAAAGGCTGGCCAGTTAGCTCAGTTGATTAGTGCACAGTGTTGATAACACCAAGATCAAGGGTTTGGATTCCTGTACCAGCCAGTCACCCAAAACAAAACAAAACTGGCAAGGAGGGAGAATCTTAATTCCAAAATTAACATGTTATTAGATCCAAATGTCCAGTTTTCAACAAAAAAACACAAGGCATACAAAGAAACAGGAAAATATAGCCCATACAAAGGAAGAAAAAAAATAAACAGAAACTGTTCATGAGAAAGACCTGAGGGCAGACCAACCAAATACTGTGAAACACCTGTCTTATATACTGAAAGAACTAAAGGAAGACATGGAGAAAGCCAAGAAACAATGTATGAAACAAATGGAAATATCAATAGATAGAAAACCTAAAATGAAACCAAAAAGAAATTCTAGAACTGAAAAGTACAACAGAAATAATAAAAAATTCACTAGAGGGCCGGCCTGGTGGCGCACTGCTATAGTGCGCCGCTTGGGAAGCGCAGTGGCGCTCCCGCCGAGGGTTCAGATCCCACATACAGACCGGTTCCCGCTCACTGGCTGGGCAAGGCGCGGGAGCAACGCCGAGGGTTGCGATCCCGTTGCCGGTCCCGGTCTGGTACGGGGGCGACACTGAGGGTTGCGATCCGTTGCCGGACATGGAAAAAGACAAAAAAAAAAAATTCA
>NW_007731195.1:39216-64594 GCF_000696425.1 Galeopterus variegatus
CAAAATAACAGAAGTAACTCCCTCCTTATCAGTAATTACTTTAAATGTAATTGGATTAAACACTCCAGTCAAAAGACAGACTGGCAGAATAGATTTTTTTAGAAGTGATCCAACTGTGTGCTGTCTACAAAAGACTCCCTTAAGATCCAAAGACATAAATAGCTTGAAAGATATTCCATATAAATAGTAACCAGAACAGAGCAGGTATGGCAATACTAATATCAAACAAGATAGACTTTAATTTAAAAGTGTCACAATGGGCTGGCCCATGGCTCACTCGGGAAAGTGCGGTGCTGGTAACACCAAGGCCACAGGTTCGGATCCTATATAGGGATGACTGGTTGGCTCACTGGCTGAGCGTGGTGCTGACAACACCAAGCCAAGGGTTGAGATCCCCTTACCGGTCATCTTTTTTTTAAAAAAAGTGTCACAAGACATAGAAAATATAATTATAGGGCCGGCCCATGGCTCACTCGGGAAAGTGCGGTGCTGGTAACACCAAGGCCACAGGTTCGGATCCTATATAGGGATGACTGGTTGGCTCACTGGCTGAGCGTGGTGCTGACAACACCAAGCCAAGGGTTGAGATCCCCTTACCGGTCATCTTTTTTTTAAAAAAAGTGTCACAAGACATAGAAAATATAATTATAGGGCCGGCCCGTAGCTCACTCAGGAGAGTGTGGTGCTGGTAACACCAAGGCCACGGGTTCGGATCCCATATAGGGATGGCCGGTCGCTCACTGGGTGAGTGTGGTGCTGACAACACCAAGTCAAGGGTTAAGATCCCCTTACCGGTCATCTTTTAAAAAAAAAAAAAAAGAAAGAAAGAAAATATAATTATATATTAATAAAAGGTTTAAGACAGCAAGAAGATATAATAATATAAGTTACAAACATTTCCACACCTAATAACAGACCTTCACAATAAATGAAGCAAAACTTGACTAAATTAAAGAGTGAAATAGCTATTTCTACAATAATGACTGAAGACTTCAAATTCCTAGTCTCCATAATGGATAGAACAACCAGCAAAAAAAGTATACAGAAGACTTGTACATCACAATGAACTATTTCTACAATAATGACTGAAGACTTCAAATTCCTAGTCTCCATAATGGATAGAACAACCAGAAAAAAAGTATACAGAAGACTTGTACATCACAATAAACCACATCTAATAGATATATACAGGACACTCTATGCAACAGAATACACATCTTTCTCAAGTGTACGTTGGACATTCTCCTGGACAGACCATATGGTAGGTCACAGATTAAAGTCTCAATAAATTTTTAAAAGATAGATATCATACAGAGAATCTTCTCTAATCACAATAGGATGAAGGTAGAAGTCAATAACAGAAGGAAGATTGAAAAGTTCACAAATTTATGGAAACTAAACAACAGATTAAAGTCTCAATAAATTTTTAAAAGATAGATATCATACAGAGAATCTTCTCTAATCAAAATAGGATGAAGGTAGAAGTCAATAACAGAAGGAAGATTGAAAAGTTCACAAATTTATGGAAACTAAACAAATAGTTAAAAAAGAAAGCAGAAGGGAAATTATAGTATACTTAGAGAGGAATAAAAATGAAAGCATGATATACCAAAACACATAGAACACTGTGAAAGCAGTGCTAAGGGAGTAATTTATGGCCATAAACTCTTACATTAAAAAACAAGAAAGCTCTCAAACTGCACAACTTAAGGAACTAGAAAAGAATAAGCTAAACCCAAAGCTAGCAGAATGATGGAAATAAAACATTAGAGCAGAGATAATGAAAGTAGAGAATAGAAAAACAGTAGAGAAAAATAATAAAATCAAACATTGGCTCTTAGAAATGATCAGCACAAGTGACACCTTTAGCTAGACAGACTAAGGGAAAAAAAGACTCCCATTACTAAACTGAGAAAAAGACGTGAGGATGTTACTATGGATTCTACAGAAAAAGGTGAGTACTATGAATAATTGCACAGATGAGTATAGGGACCATGAACAATTGCACGCCAACAAATGGGATAACCTAAGTAAAATGGAGAAATTCCTAGAAACACGAAACTTAGAAACACAAAGCCAAGGTTGAATTACCAAAAAAAAAAATTTGAATAGATCTATAACAAGTAGAAAAATGGAATAAGCAATCCTGTATTTTACAATAAAGAAAAGCCCTGGACCTGACAGCTTCTAAGGTAAATTCTACCAACAATTAAGATTTAACACTAATCCTTCTCCAACTTTTCCAAAAAAATAAGTGAAGTGGAGGGAATTACGTCCTAACTCATTCTATGAAGCCAGTATTATCCTGATACCTGCAAGACAGTTCTCTGTTTGGTCCTGGATTGACCCAGTTCTCCTGTTTTTTGTGTATGGTTCTCTGGAATAACTATAGAATGCACTGGGAATGTAACATGCTCACAAGGAGATAATGGCCAGAACAGCCTGGGCCCCACCCTGGTCGCCCCCAGAGACAAGAAGTTAACATTTAGCCCAGTGAGGTTCATGGCCCTGGGACATAAAACCCAGGGTGGGCTGATTTCTGGAGTCCTTCAACTGTGGTTCAAGTGGGCCATGGGCAGATAAAATTTCATCCACCTTGGTCAGCTTTCCCTGACCCTTGGGGGACCAGCAAACAATCTTAGGCATCTGTTGTCTCTTGCTGCCTATCTGTAAGTAATAAACACACTTCATGTAACTTGCTGAGTGTGAGTGATTCTGTCTCAGATTCAGATAAGTTGGTAACCAGTGCACAGTGAACCTGCTTTACAATACCAAAGCCAAAGACACTATAGGAAAACTACAAGCCCATATCGCTTACAAATCTTGATGTAAAAATTCTCAACAAAATACTAGCACACAGAATTAAAAAGCTTAATAAAGGATTATACTCTATGACCAAGGGGGTTTTATTCCTGGCATGCAAGGATGGTTCTACATACAAAAATCAATGTGATATGCCACCTTAACAGAGTGAAGGAAAAAACTACATGATCATCCCAAATGATGCCGTAAAAGCATTCTTACAAAATTCAATACCCTTTCATGATAAAAGAAAAAACATCTAACACCTAAAAGAAAAATTCCTAACAAAGTAGGAATAGATGGAAACTACCTCACCATAATAAAAGCCACATATGAAAAACTCACAGCAAATATATTCAATGGTGAAAGACTAGAAGCTTTTTCTCTAGAACCAGGAACAAGGCAGGGATGCCTGCTTTGGCCATTTCTATTCAATATAGTTTTGGAAGAGTTGCCAGTGCCATTAGGCAAGAAAAAGAAATAAAAGGCATCCAAATTAGAAAGGAAAAAGAAAAATTATCTTTACAAAGTGATATTAAAACTAATAAATAAATTCAAAAAAGTAGGAGGATGCAAAGTCAACACACAAAAAACAGTTGCATTTCTATGTACGAACAATGGGCAATCTAGAAAGAAAATTAAGAAAATAACTTCATTTACAATAGCACCAAAAAGAATAAAATACTTAGGAATTAACCAAAGAGGTCAAAGACTTGTACAATGCAGGTAACAAACCATCACTGAAAGAAACTACATAAGACATAAATAAGTGTAAAGACGTCTACGTTAATGATAGGAAGACTTAGTATTGTTAGGATAGTCAGTACTACACAAAGTGATCTACAGATTCAATGCAATCCCTATCAAAATCCCAGTGATGTTTTTTGAAGATATTGAAAACTTAATCTGAAAATTCATGTAGAATTTCAAGAGACCCTGAATAGCCAGAGCAATCTTTAAAAAGAATTGGAGGACTCACACTTCCTGATAGCAAAATGTACTAAAAAGCTAAAGTAATCAAAACAGTGTGGCACTGGCATAGAGACAGACATATAGACCAATGGAATAGAATAGAGAGCCTAGGAAAAGAAAAAACAAAATTAAAAAACCCTTGCATATATGAACAAATGACTTTTGAAAGGGTGCCAAGACCATTTATGAGAAAAAGTCCTTTCAACAGCAGGTGCTGGGAAACTGGATATTCACACGCAGAAGAATGAAAGTTGACTCTTCCCTAACACCATATCAAAAATTAACTCAAAATTGATCAAAGGCCTAAACATAAGAGCTACAGCAATAAAAACTCTGAGGAAAAAATGTAGGGGAGAAGGTTTATGACACTAAATTTGACAGTGATTTGTTTAATATGACACTGAAAGCACAGGCAACAAAAGAAAAAATAGACAAATTGAGTTTCACGAGAAGTAGAAAGTTCTGTACGTCAAAGGACACCATCAACAAGGCAACCTAGGAAATGAGAAAATATTTGCAAATCATACATCCAATAAGGGATTACTATCTAGAATATACTTAGAACTTCTGAAACCCAACAACCCAATTCAAAAATGGGCAAAGGACTTGAATAGGCATTTCTCTAAAGAAGATATACAAACAGTTAACAAACTCATGAAAGCATGTTCAACATCACTAATCATTAGGGAAATGCAAATCAAAACTACACCTCACACCCATTAGAATGGCTATAATCAAAAAAAGAAAATAAATGATGGTGAAGATGTGGAAAGATTAGAATGTTGGTGCACTAATGATTCAAATGTAAAATGGTACAGCTGCTATGTAAAACAGTATGGAAGTTCCTCAAAAATTTAAATACAGATTTACCATATGATCCAGCAATTCTACTGCTAGGTGTATACTCAAACAAATTGAAATCAGGGACTCAAACAGATATTTGTACACCCATGTTTATAGCAGCATTATTCATAATATCCAAAAGGTGGACACAACCCAAGCATTCATTGATAAGATGGATAAACTAAATGTGTTACATATACACAAAAGAATATTACTCAGCCTTAAAGAAGAAAATTCTGATGCTACAATGTGATGAACTTTGAGGACATTGTGCTAAGTGAAATAAGACAGTCACAAAAAGACAAATTCTATATGATTCCACATATGTGAGGTACCTAGAATATTCAAATTCATAGAAACAGAGAGCAGAAAGATGGTTGCTAGGGCTGAGTAGAGGGGGAGCGGGTAACTATTGTTCAATGGGTACAGTCTCAGTTTTGCAAGATTAAAAGTGTTGTGGAGATGGATGGTGGTGATGGTTGCACAATAACATGAATGTACTTAATATCATTGAATTGTACAGTTAAAAATGGTTAAGATGGTAAATTTTATGTTATGTGTATCTTATCACAACAAAGAAGTTGAAAAACAAATCTATCATGACCACAGACCTAAGGGAACCCGTGGAGTTATAGGAGAGAGAAGATATGCATACAGTGAATCAGTGTGAAGAATATGGTGAGCTCTAATAATCACGAGCATTTTTTGAGCTTTCTCCATGCCAGGCATCAGATATAGAGCTTTATATACCTCATTTATTTAAACCTCACACAAACTTTCAGGAGGTAGGTACTGTTATTTGCCCCCATTTTATAGATGAAGATACTGGGACACAAGTCTCACAGCTGGTAAGAGATGAAGCTAGGATTCGAAGTCCAGTAAGTCTGGATCCAAGTCCAGGTTCTTATCCACTAAGCATGTAACAATATGCTGTCCAGTGCCTCTATCCTGTGGGATCCCAAGATGGAGCCACACGACATATTTTGGGAGAATGAGGAAGTAGAAAGCTGTTCCAACAGATGAAAGGGTGAGGGCGATATCACGGAGGGCTTCATGGAAGAGGTTCCATTTGGGCCTGAACTTAAAAAATGAGAATTTGAACACATGCATGTAGAGAGAGAAGCATGGAAGCATCAAGAGATTGAAAAGACGTAATCTACCAACAAATGGTGACCAAGAGATGGCCCTGATCATTACCAACTTATGGGGCCTGAACTTAAAAAATGAGAATTTGAACACATGCATGTAGAGAGAGAAGCATGGAAGCACCAAGAGATTGAAAAGACGTAATCTACCAACAAATGGTGACCAAGAGATGGCCCTGATCATTACCAACTTACATCAGGTGAAACATGCTTGTATAAGTCCATTTCTGTTGCTGATAACAAAATACATGGAACTGGGTAATTTATAAGAAAGTGAAATTTATTGCTTACAGTTTCAGAGGCTAGGAAGTCCGAAGTCCAGGGAACACAGCTGGTGAAGGCCTAGGTAGTGACAGTACCACAGGAGTCTCACATGACAGAAGATGGAAGAGCACAGAGACTAGTCTCTTCATGCATTGTCCTTTTAAAGCCCCCAGAACCACGCCCATGACCACCATTTTTAATCCATTCACTCCTGCATGGTCCTATGATCTAATCACCTGATCAAGGCCCCACCTTTCAATTACCACAATAGGATTTCCCACCCTTGATTGTTACAGTGAGGATTAAGCTTCAGTGAGGTTGGGGGAGCACCCAGTCTACAGCAATGCTCTTGTCCAGAGCCCCACACTTCACTAGGTCCTGAATGTCACAATTGTGCAAAATAATACATTTATTAAAGAACCCTGGGCACCTTCATCATCAGCCTCTGATTCTCAGAGCTGGCTTAGTGCAACCTACAATTTTGAGCATGTGTTCTGTGACTGACACCATTCAGGCCCTGGTGAAACCTTTCTTCTTATCTCTTGTGTACATCCTTGAAACAAAGGGCTACTACATCAAGTGAAGAAGTTTTGTAGATTGTGCTGCCACTGATTTCAGGGATGAACACTCCTCGGAACCTTGAAAAAATGTGAGCTGTGGAGGCACACAGGTAAGAGAATAGACTCATTAATCATATAAAGGAGAACAGAGAAGAAAAAAAAAATCTTTCAACTTCAGGCATCGCATATTTAAAAGATTGTCGGGGCAAGCCTGGGAAATGGCACTAACTTTTAGCTAAATATCCAGGAGCATTTTTCATGCCACGTATAGCACATGGTTTGAGTTTGTTGCTAGGAGACATGGTTACAACAGTGCCTCAAATGACGTCAATTTTTGGAACAAAAAAGATTTAAATATGTTATTTTATTGATCTGCACAAAGATAACATTTCATGAAACATACCAGATTTCACATTAAAACCACTTTCAGATGCTTGATGGATTGCTGACAAAATGCTGTTAAAATAATGAGATTTCATTTGGACAAAGTAAAACATGCACTATAAGAGTTAAAGAATAATAGATCCTTAAAGAGTGAATTGTGGTTTGGGGGGGAAATTAAATTAATTCTGAATTAACGCTAACTATAGTTTAGGTATGAACTATTTCTTACTATTATTAACATTACACAAAAGATATCTAAGTTTGTCTTATTTACTTTAAAGGAATTAAAAAGCATTCTTAAATTATAGAGAAACTGGATTTCCTAAGTGAAAACACACATGAAGTATGCAACAAAAATGGCGTTCCAGTGAAATATAAAGAAATTAAAAGAATGAAACAAAAATGCTCTGCATGACTAAGAAGGTGAAGAGTCACATCCAACTAACCCCAAACTGATTAGTTTACAAAGTATATTTTGGCCATTATAGGTCAAGATGTAGTCTTGATTGAAGGAGGTAAGAAGAAACTGAGGCATATACTGCTTTTAGGGAGGTTTCCTGATAATATCCAGAACTGAAAAATTTGAAAGAACAATTCAAGACATACTGTATGATCTGGATATAGCTTTAACAGACAGAATTGTAATGTAAGGGATATTCATATAATAAAATGAAAATATTTTGTTATATTTTCTGTAATAATTACATGTGACCCCATTACAGTAGGTGAATGTAATAAAAATGTGCAGTTCAAATCACACATATTTAGATTTCTGAATATTTAAATTTCTGAGTATGTAGTTTTCTGAATCTGAATATTACTTTAAAAATCTTATTGACAATTCGAGTTACTTACTCCTTTTCAGAACAAAGTTTCTGAAATTGATAAAGAACCATCCAAGAACTACAACGACTCAAGAGATGTTGTCTAATTTGACATTACTGGCAATAGAACACAAACTATATAAAAATATATATATGTATTATTGCTAAAATTAAGAAAAATAAAATTGATAGAATGCATAAAGACACATAATTCATATTCTTTATTTATCCAAACATCATTAGCCCAACAACAGAACACCCAGAAATATCCAATGATAATTAAATTTAGTCATCTTTGATATTTTTGCCAACTTTTCATCATAAAAACTGATTTTACATGTACCTTATTTTGTGTTATGAAATTATATTTTGTCAAGTCAGAAAGAAAGCATATTTCATAATATATTGGCATGATATAGAATTTTTAACTATTTAGAGACATAGAGTATGTGGTACATTGCCCCAGACCCCACAAACTTTAGCAGGGGGCTGGCTCTGATCCTGCGTTCAGTGTCCCTAAAGAATAAAACCCACGGTGGGAAAGGGATAAAGACATATTTGCTTCCCTCAATGCAAGGGGAGAGTAACCAGCCCCCAAAGCCAGTCCCCAATCCCCATATGGTTTGATTTACTCTGATTCTCTTCCTTAGCCGGCCTGTGGGCCAATTCCCTGCTGATCCTAGATGCTTCACTGTCTGGCTACCCCAGAGCTTCCGGCAGAGCAGGGAAGAGGGAGGGTTTCCCTGGGAAAATATGCTGTGAGATGCTTTCAGAGCGAAAAATATGCAGCCCCTAAACTCCACCTTCATTAGTCACAATAAAACCCAGGGATTTGTCTTTTGGAATTTCAGACTGACAGGAAAAAGGGAAATCGGGGTCCCTGGTTGGAGCTTTTCTAAAACACTTTCTGGCAAGGAGTCACGCCCAGGTGTGAGCTGGAGAGAGCACTGGAAGCTGCAGGGGGGGTGGGGATGACTCTAGGCAGGTCAGCCCGGGGTCAGCCCATCTACTGCTACCACATATTCTCTGTCATTTACTCCTCCTGTCACTGCGGTGCAAATATCACCATATTGTGACCCAGTCTCACAACACAATGGAGGTGAAGCAGCCACACCACTGTCCTTATTCAGTTCTTCCTGAGGCCCAGGCTCCTCCTTGCCCCAGGGACCCTCACACCTGCCCCGCCTGCCAGAAATGCCCCCACACCAACCCCACCCCACCTCCCAATCTTCACAGACTAAAATCTTTCCTCATCCTTCAAGTCACTCATAATGCCCCTTCCTCCTGGAAGCCTAGGTCCCAGTTGCTCTGAGAAATATTCTCCAAGCATTCTACTCTTGACCTTCTCGTTCTTTACCAAAATTAAAGCTCAACGTTAAATGTGCGACCATTTAATGAATACAGTCCACGTGTGTAGGGCCACCTCTGTCTTGCTCACCATCTTAGTGCCTGAGCCTTTCACGATGGGTGACATCGTAAATGTTCCATCTATGTCTACTGACTTCATGAATTCATTTCCCCCCGGCCTCTTTCCACTCCCCACCCGCCAAAAAAAGAAAGCTTACCAGGTCATTGTGTCGACAAGTGAACATGCCTGAAAACAGCAGCTGGCATAAAGAGGAGAAGAGCGGGCTGATTGGTACCAACTGTGTTAAGGTTGTACAGTCGTCCCCCCTTATCCGCGGTTTCCCTTTCGGTGGTTTCACTTACCCTCGCCAACCACAGTCCAGAAATAGATGAGTACAGTGCAATGACATTTTGAAATAGAGACCACATTCATGTAACTTTATTACAGTTATAATTGCTCTATTTTATTATTAGTTATTTCTGTTAATCTCTTACTGTGGTTAATTTATAAATTAAACTTTATCATAGGTATGTATGCATAGAAAGAACAAAAACATGATATATGTATAGGGTTTGGTCCTATCTGCTGTTTCAGGCATCCACTGGGCATCTTGGAACATGTCCCACATGGATAAGGGAGGAATTACGTACTATCCAGGGCTAAAGAAACAGAGGTAGGATTGAGGCAGGAGGGACAGGGACTAACACATGTATAGGGTTTGGTCCTATCTGCTGTTTCAGGCATCCACTGGGCATCTTGGAACATGTCCCCCATGGATAAGGGAGGAATTACGTACTATCCAGGGCTAAAGAAACAGAGGTAGGATTGAGGCAGGAGGGACAGGGACTAACACGTGAAAGGAACAGAGTCAGGGCTGAGCGTGGGGTTTGGTGGTGGTAATTTTCTCTGTCAGGAGGGACCCTCCTCAGCCAAGAATGCAGGCAGAGGACAGTAACTGGTTAAGAGCCAAGTTGTTGAAAACTCAGCTCTGCTGAGAACTAGCAGGTTCCTAATCTCTCTGGGCATCAGTTTTCTTATCTATACAATAAGAATAGTAACAGCCAAGATACCTACTTCTTGGGTTGTTGTGAGGATCCAATGATAGGACGCATGAATCACGTTGGCATGGTGCCTGGCACACTGTCAGTGACCAATAACTGGCACTGACACAGGGAAGAGGGTCTGGCCAGCTGAAGCCACTCGTTTCCCCTCTGCATCCAGGCCCTGTCTCTTTCTTCCCGACCTAGGTTTCCACTCAGGACCCCCCAGAGAAGGCCGAAGTAGATCTTGGAAGACCTCACTCATTCCTGGTCTCTGTTCAGTCCAAAGCTATTTTCCAACAGATTCAGGAGCCAACAATCCTAGATAAGGAAGAGCCACCAATTGGAGGAGACTATGGCAGAACCTAGGAAGCCAGACCAGAAAGGGTTGCTCCTGAAACCGGAGTGGGGAAGTCTATTTCCCCATCTCAGCCCCACGTGACAGCCCCTTAGCTCCCAACAAGAATCCAGAATTCATTCTCAGGACCTGAAGCCAGGAATCCCTGGATGGTCTTCTACCTGCACATCCCCTCCCCAATAGAGGGCAACGTGAGCCTATAAGAGGCCTTTCCTGCCTGAGGTTGATTAAGAAAACTGGCCTCACCTGGGATTTGAGGTGACTCCAAAGCCTCACTCCCCCGGGCCCAGATTCTCCCGCATACTCCTCCCCTGCAGAGAATGATGTATAGGCAGAGAGTACATGGCTCTGGAAATCGTGATACCTGCGTCTAATCCTAGATTTTCTAGCTCGGGACTCATTTTCTCCATCTTTAAAATGAGCACAGAACCCAGATGATCTCTAAGGACTCTTCCTACCCTAGCAGTCTGAGACTTCCCAGACTGAGACATGGATGTGAACCTGAGCCTACCTTGGGGGAGAGGGCAAAGGAAGGGGAACCCAAGGTTCCAAAAGGAAAGCTCTAACCTTGGGAGTCCAGGGAGAAGCTTCAGGGTCCATGACTACTCTGAAATAGCAGGCACATGTACAAACGAGTATACGGTTTTTTCTCTTTCTAGAAAGTGATTTACAGAGAGCTTCCAATTCTCAAAGGAATACAACAGATTAATGACTTCTACTCTACACTGGCAGAGTATATTTGCAGTGTTTGGGAAGATTTGGGGAATCAAGCAGCCTCCTACTCTCTTGGTGGAAATGAGAGAGGATGCGGCCTTATATTAATTTCCTATTGCTGCCGGAACAAATTATCACAAGCTTAGGGGCTTAAAGCAACACAAACTTAACTTACAATTATGGACTTCGAAAGACAGAAGTCTTTTAATTTGGTCACTGGGCTAAAATAAAGGTGTTAGCAAGGCTGGTTGTTTCTGGAGGTTCCAGGTAACTCACTTCTTGCTGCTTCTTGCTTCTAGAGGCTGCTGGCTCGTGGCCGCATCACGTCAACCCCCGCTTCCATCCTCACATGGCCTTCTCTGATTCTGACCCGCCCGCCCTCCTTTTATAAGGACACTTGTGATTCCACTGGGCCCTCCTGGAAAATCCAGACTCTTCTCCCCAGCTCAAAATCCTTTATTGCATCTACCAAGTCTCTTTCACAGTGTAAGGTAACAACATATTCATGGGTTCCAGGGATTAGGATGTGAACATGGGGGGAGGGATGCTAATATTCTGCCTATCACAAGTTCTTTGGGAGAAATCAACATTTTTTAATAATCTTATCCTTTAACCCAGTGATTCCACTTCCAGAATTTATCCCATATGTATGAATGTATAAAGAGGTACATTCAGGGATGTCCATTACAATGGTTTATAACACTTCAACATGAAAACAGCCTGTCTTACTGATGATCAGTAGAAACGTAATTAAGTTAGGAAGGTTCATACATTAGAATATTTTTAAAAGATGCAGTGTTCTCAAAATAACAAAGTATATTCATACGAACTAGTATAAAAACGTCTGCAGGTTACATTGCAAGGTGAAAAGCAGCTTGAAATACAATCCATACAATGTGATTCCGTTTTTAACAAGAATATACACTTTTATGGGTGTGTATATAGTTTCTGGATGGATACCAAAGAATCTGTTAACAGTGGTGATTGCTTCTCAGATGTAGGGTAGTCAGGGTACTTTTATCCTTATCCTTCCTTTTATACCCTCTGAACTGCAATTTATTTATTTATATTTTTTGCTAAAAGTTTGTGGGACTTTTATAATTTAAGAAATGTATGATCTAACTGATACTCATTATTATAAGCAAGAAAGGGGGAAGAGATGAGCTTTGATGTCATCCTTAGGAAGCTAGAATCAGGGTGCACAAACAAGAGGCCCAATCTCCTCTTGTACCTTCAGCCCTTCATCCCCCTCCTGTACGCATCTCCCTCCTGCTAGAGGAACTAAGAAAAGAGGAAGGTTGGTACAGTCATCCCTCCGTATCCATGGTGGATAGGTTCCAGGACCTCCTGTGGATACCGAAATCTACATATGCTCAAGTCCCTTAAATAAAAGGCATAGTATTTGCATGTAACTTATGTTCATCCTTCCCTGTACTTTAAATTGTTGCTTTGCATTGCTTTGCCCCCCACGGATTTGTCACCCCACTTCCCCTAGGTGACAGAGATACAAAGGATTACTCAAAGCCCATCTCTTCTGAGCAGGGAGAAGTCACGAAGTGGTTAATCTCCCGCAGGAACCCTCAAGCAAGAGGCATCCCTTCCTTGGGAAATTAATGCCGAATTGGGGTTCTCTTCCTGCATTTATTTTCTAGACCAGGAAGTTACAGGAAGAGACAGGTGGGGTTATAGTTTAACAGTACAGGCTGGTAACTTTCAGTGAAACAAGCCAGATGACATTCCAGTAGACAATTAAGTGGTCCTATCAACAACAGCTTGATCTTAGCAAACATTCCTTCTTAACAGCAATTTCTCAGTATCTTTACATAACAATCAGTAACTAGTCTGTCTTTGAGCCAGCAACCTGCTATGCCACAATTGTTATCTTAAACCAGAGACTTATAGCCAGAGGAAAATTTCCTGTCCTTGCAAGGTCAATATTTGAAACTGCAAGGCTTTGGAAAACCAGGCCCTGTGAAATACATATGCTTTATAGTATATTCCACACTAAATCATCTCTAGATTACTTATAATACCAAACAAAATGTGAATGCTATGTAAGTAGTTGTTGTACTGTATTGTTTTGGAAATAAAGACAAAAAAATAGTCTGTACATGTTCAGGACAGATGCAATTTTGAAAAAAATATTTTTTTTTCCCTTTTTTCGTTACCGGCAATGGATCGCAACCCTCAGTGTCGCGCCCGCACCGGACCGGGACCGGCAACGGGATCGCAACCCTCGGTGTTGCGCCTGCACCTCGCTCAGCCAGTGAGCAGCCGGTCTGTATGTGGGATCCGAACCCTCGGCGGGAGCGCTGCCGCGCTCCCAAACGGTGCACTGTAGCAGTGCACCACCAGGCCGGCCCCTTGAAAAAAAATATTTTTGATCCAAGGTTGGTTGAATCCACAGATGCAGGACCCATGGAAATGGAACCAGATGCTGAGGGCTGGCTGTGTACAGTTGTGGAGTTTTGGTGTCAAGCAGACTTTGGTTTGCATCCAAGTGCCACTGACCAGCTTTGTGGTCTTGGGCAAGACTCTTAACCTCAGTAGACCTCATTGTGAAATGGTTATAATACTACTTTCCTCATAGGGTTCATGTGAAGACTAAAATTATGTGTAAGTCCTAGCCCCGTGCTTAGCCCTCCATGATTCGTAGTTGTTATCATCAATTGTATTGATTTGGAGAAGGTGATACAATCCAGAGAACATCCACAGTGTCTTGGTACCCATGTCATCAGCATTGGAGGAACCAGAATTTATAACACAAGGCTGAGCTTCCACGGAGCCCCAGGGTGGTGGGAGACATCATCACATAAATAAATAGCCACCCTACAAAGGAATAAGTATAAAAATCTTGTGTGTATGGGATAGTGATGATACTCAGAGCAATTACATGTCTTGGCTAGGAGTCAGTTTTGTGAAGTCCTCAAAAAAGTCTTGGCAAAATTTCTTTGGGCCATTCTAAGGGCAAGAAATGTTTTTTTTTTTTCCTTTTTGTCTTTTTTCGTGTCCGGCAATGGATCGCAACCCTCAGTGTCGCGCCCGTACCGGACCGGGACCGGCAACGGGATCGCAACCCTCGGTGTTGCTCCCACACCTCGCTCAGCCAGTGAGCGGGAACCGGTCTGTATGTGGGATCCGAACCCTCGGCAGGAGCGCCACCGCGCTCCCAAGCGGCGCACTGTAGCAGTGCGCCACCAGGCCGGCCCGAAATGTTTTATAACATACCTGAATGGCAGATACAAGGGTGTGTATATATTTAAAAACCATCGATCTTCACACTTAACATTCTGCAACTACTCTCTATGAAGTTTGGCCTCAATAAAAAGGTACATCCAAAAATATATATGATTTTTTTCTCCCCTTGGGCCAAAAGCCAAGGGTTATTAATACAAGTCCTCCTAAAATTTGGTGCAGAGTGGTGTGTGCATCTCTCTGGGGCCAGTATTGGCAGTTTTTTCTTGTGAAATTCTTACAGAGATTTGGGGCACCTAAAAAGTTAAAAAATTACCGGTGAGGCCCTTCCCTACAATGAGGACCACTCCTGGTCTTGTTGGGGCTTGGCCAAAGGTCAGACCAGGCTGTACAGGCTTTCTGGGAATGCCGCACACCAGATAGGGAGGTGCAAACATATTTATGGGGCCAGTTGCAAAATAATCTACGTTTTCCTTCTGGTAGCAAAATGCATATAATTGTCACCAGCTGATCTTTAGCGCAACTAAAAAAAAAAAAAAAAAAAAAAAGGCGTGGCTTTTTATTGGCCCAGCGCCTTGGTCTGCAGCCAATCAGACTTTGTGGGCGGACCTCTGCCCTGCCCTCCCATCCCCTCGCGCACCAGCAGGCGGAGGTCCTCCACGGCAGAGGGACAGGTTAGCTCCCCACGTCACCTGTAAGTGGTGAAGACACCTTAACCCACGCTCTGGATTCCCTTGGGGTCCCTCATGCAGGCCTGGCTCGCAAACCAGAATTTCCAGTGTGACTGTGTTGGCGGAAAGTTAATGAGTAGCTGAGGAGGCTGGGGCTCTATCCAAAGGGAAGGGCAAGACTCCTGGTCCTCAGTCTGTCTTCCTGGGAGGAGGCAGGTGGAGAGGTTGCGTCTCAGAGAGTGGAGCCCAGCAACGAGTGGAAGCCTCAAGGGGAGGGAATCCGGACACTGAAACCCCAACCCCATAAAATTGAGTACTTGCTGGATGTGCTATATAAATGTTTTATTTAAAAGAACGGACTCATGCCAGGCAGCCTCCTTGTAAATCCCAGCTCAGTCACTTCACAGCTGTGTGGCCCCAGGCAAGTTGCTTAACCTCTCTGTGTTAGGACCTGCCTCTGTGTAATATGGGCATAGCAGTAGTACATAACCCACACCCTTCAGCATGACTTCTAAGCTGACCCCTACCTAGCCTTCTGATTTTTAAAAAATTGAGAAATAATCCATTTACCATAAAGTTTTCGTTTTAAGGTGTACAATTCAGTGGTTTTTAGTATATTCACAAAATCGTGCAACAATTGCCACTATCTAATTCCAGAACATTTTTATCACCTCCTTTTCCAAACCCCATCCCCATTAGCAGTCTCTCTCCATTCTTCACTGCCCCCAGCCCCTGGGAGCCATTAATCTACTTTTTGTCTCTGTCAATTTACCTATTCTGGACATTTTGTATTAATGGAATCGTATAATATGTGGCCTTTTGTGTCTGGCTTCTTTCATAGTGTTTTCAAGGCTCCTATATGTCATAGCATGTATCAGTGCTTCATTCCTTTTATGGCCAAGTAATATTCCATTGCAGGGACGTACCACACTTTGTTATCCACTCACCAGTTGATGGACATTTGGGGCTTTCCACTTTTTGGATATTACGAATAATGCTGCTATGAACATTCACGTACAAGTTTTTGTGTGGACATAGGTTTTCATTCTCTTGGGTATGCAGTAGGAGTAGATGATTTCCATGTACCATTTTCCCTTTCCTCATCATAAGGGCCTTCTGTTTAATCCCTCAAACAAACCGAGCTCGCTCCTACCTTGTTTGTGCTAGCTGTTTCCTCTGTCTGGAAGGCTCTTCACCCAGATTTTTGCATTTGGTTCACTCCTTTTCAATCAGATTTCAGTTTAAATATCACCACCTCAGGGAGGCCTTTCCAGACCATTTTATCATTCCCTCTCTGTCCTGTACTTTATTTTCTTTACATACATTATTACACTCTGATTTTTTTTTTTAATTTCTTTGCTTATTTGAAGCGTGTCTACCCCCTCTAGAATGTAAGCTCCATGAGGGCAGAGACTTTGTCTAGAATGAAACTAGCAACCCCTGGTTGTTAGCACAGTGCCTGACATGTAGTATGCACTTATTAACATTAGTTGTTATTGCTTTGTACCTCACAACAGACTTAGGAAGGAGGTAACATTGTTATCTCTGTTTTATGAATGAAGAAACTGAGACTCGGAGAAGTTAAGTGACTTGGCCAAAATCATGCAACTGGGAAGTGCCATAGCCTGGATTTGAAGCCAGGACCATCTGGCTAATAAGCCCATGCCCCTGGTACAATTCTGCTCATCCCAGCTCCTCCTCCCAGACCTGTCTAGTCTTGCAAATTGGCGATTTCATCAAGGATTCCTCTGAGCTTACACAAGATACAAGGAGAAGAGGCAGAAATGTGGAAATTGTCATGTCTGGCAGTACCAACAGACCTGGCCCTAGGGGGAGGTGGCTTGGACCACTCCTCTCCTGGGAACTTTGTCTGGAAAACAGGCTTCCCCCGAGCTGCCAGCCAATGACTGGCCTCCCTTCAGCAAGGCACTGGTGAGCCCTGGCCGGCAGCAGACAATCTCAAGCCTCAGACCTCATGTCCAGTGCTGACGCCACTCAAGTGATCTTCATTTTATGTGAAACTCCACCAGGCACAGTGATAATTAACTAACTTCTTACTTCATGCTAGGTGCTATTCCAAACACTTTTCCTATATTAACTCACTGGATCCCCAAATTAGCCTCATGAGGTCCGTACCATATTATTATCCCTGTATAACCGATGAGGAAATGGAGGCCCAGAGAGTTTAAGAAAACCGCTCAAGAGCAAATGACTAAAGAATGATGGAAGCAGGATATAAACTGAGCTGTCTGACTCCAGGTTCCTGCTTCTAACCTCTACTCTGCCCTGCATCTCAACGATGAATTCAAGAATAAGGCTTCATTTGCAAAACATCCACCACTGGATCACTGTATGACCTTGGACAACGCACATAAATTCTCTGGCCCTTACTTGCCTTATGTGCATAAATGGACAAGAATCAGCTTGCCTCCCAAGTGTGTTCTCTAGAACAGGATGTCAGTAGGTATTATGTTGGGAGAAGGGACTCCATGATCAGTGGGGTTTGGAACACTTTGGGTTAAGCTAAATTGGGCAGGATTCTTTACAGCAGGATTTCTCAGTGCTTTTAATATGCCAATGTGCAATGGGCATCACCCAGAGAGGGGTTGAGGATGGAGAATTTCCAAAGTTCATTGAACACAGAACAATGTGGAATGGTGTTCCATGGAACACGGAAGCTTGTTTACAGGAAAAAGCTTCCCTAAACTCGGGCAGAATTCTCTTCCTTTTCCCTACTTTTACCTACTGGCAAGAGAGGAACTTATGGATGCTCATCAACTCCTTCAGGTCTGTAGAGGACTTTTGGTGCATTTAGCACGGAGACAGGAAAGAGAACTCATTTGCAGAGCACCTGCTATATGCCATCTCTGTGATTATGACTTAGATTGTTTTTCGTGATTCTCAAAACAACCCTTTGAAGCAGGTTTTATCTTAAGAAGGTGGTATAAGGTTGCACATGAAGATGGCTTTGGAGTCAGATAAACACGAGTTTGCATCTTAGCTCTGCTATTTGACAGCTATAGCTGTGTGAACGTAGGCAGGCCATCTAACTTTTCTGCACCTGTTTCCTCATTTGTAAAACGAGTACTACAACAGCTACCTCATAAGGTTATTGTGAGGGTTTGCTGATATGATGCAGGGAAACGCTGACGTAGAATCTGCACATAACAAGTACTCAGTGAAAGGTAACTTTAGTATTATCTCTATTTACATATAAGACAGCTGAGGCCCAGAAAGAATAAGTAAGGGATACCTATTGGGTGTGGTCAAGGTGAGACCCATACACAACCCCGAAATCACTCTTTCTCCTCAGAATCCCTGAAGGACGCTGAGCCAATTTTATTTGAGCTTGCAAATAAAATACCTCGTCCACACCACGCCTCACATCACGTGCTGCTCAGGAGTGGGAATTTCCCCTTGGGACTCAGACTGTCCCATGCAGGAGTGTTCAGACCCACGTGGTCTGAACATACCTGCTATAATATGCCGGTGTCCCAGGGCCCTGACAAATGGGCCTGGAGAACTGAGAAGGCTCTGAGCCTATGGGCTCCCCCTCACACCCTCTCCATAAAGGGAAGCCTCTGGCCATTCTGAGCTCTACACCAGCTCTGTGGGAGCATCCCATAAGAGCAACAGTCAGTGCCCATGTTGCATCCCCAGGAGACCACACAGCCTCCCACTGTCAACCTGCAATCTTCTAAGACCTAGTGGGATGGGGGATTTCTCAGCAGAGGCTGCAGGGGAGGGGGCAACAGAGAAAGAACACGGAGGTTGAGGGGGAGGGGACAAGATTCCAGGCTCCTGCCCTGAATCAACAAAAGAAGCTGCTCTTTAAAGAGGTTTGAATGTTGTCCTTCCATGTAACTTTCTGTTTGGAAAAAAGGTTTGCTGTCTATTCCCATCCCACCAAAAAAGAAAAAAAGGTTTTAAAAACCACTGACGTAGTCCTTTATTTTCACTGTACATATGGGGGAAACATATGGGAAGGAACTCAGGTCCACATCAGGATCTGAGATGGGTTTTGGATGGGATTTGGTTTTTATTTTTTAAAACCAAAAAGAAAAACGGAGACTCAGTTTGTCATTCATTTTCAAGTTGACTTTCCCACTTTAGAATCAGTATTTCCTCTGGCCACACTCTGAGCTCACTGTGTTCCTACCCTCCCCATTCCCAAGTACCAAATGCTGCAGGTCCACACAGGCCCAGGGGATGAGCGTCACTACAGTCTCCCTTGTTCCCTCACCCTGGGGTTGCCAGTGACTCAGAGAAGCAAATGGTAGGGAACAAGAAAGATACAACAGCAGGTGCTTTGAGAATGTGCTCCAATCCCAGCTTAGCTACTTATCATCTGTGTGATCTTGACCTCACAACCACACAGGCCCAGGGGATGAGCGTCACTACAGTCTCCCTTGTTCCCTCACCCTGGGGTTGCTGGTGACTCAGAGAAGCAAATGGTAGGGAACAAGAAAGATACAACAGCAGGTGCTTTGAGAATCTGCTCCAATCCCAGCTTAGCTACTTATCATCTGTGTGATCTTGACCTCACAATGTCTCACTGTCATCACCATGTAGTTACCATGGAATTCACATAGCATGAAGTTATCTAATGTGGGATTGCTGTAAGAATTACAGGTAATACATGTAAAGAACTTGCAACATAGAAGTCGTGCAACAAGTAATAGTTCACATCAGTATCATTATTTTAACTATAGCTAGTTTTTGATATGATCTGAATTTCTTATACATAATTTAAGTGCATTAGGCTCTCTGCACACCCACATCATGGCCAAGCAATGCTGCACTTCCACATATGTGCCTCGGAGTGAGCTCTGCCCTCCACAGTAATTTGAAAGTCTTGCACCTGTAGGCAGATGTTCTGGTGGGAGAATCCCACAGATGCAATGCAACCAGCCTGGGAAGAGTGAGGAAGAAACTGGCCCTAGAATCAGTCTGCTGGGTTTCCTTATCACTCCACCATTTAATTCAGACAACTTAACCTCCCTGAGCCTCAGTTTTCTCATCTCTAAAACATGAATAATAGCAATACCTAATTCATAGGCTTCTTGTGAGGATTAATGATGTGTGTGAAATCCTGTGCACTGGCTCATCTTTTAAAAAATGGCCAAAAAATATTACATCATGATTTGCCCAAAGTTCAGCCCTTTCTGCCCAGAAAGTAAAAAGGGAGATAAACATGCTGGATGGGAACTCAAATGACTTTGAGTGAAGTACTGAGTCTACCACAAATTATACAAGTGATGTTGGGCATGACTTTGCCCCTCTCTGTGTCTCAGTTTCCCTATCTGCCAACTAAGGGGCTTGATTAGGTGAGCCCTTCCAGCTGTCTCTGAAAAAAGAAGCTTATATAGTTACCACTGTGGTTTCTGGATGGCCCCAATCTCCCCAGCAACCCCATACAGAGGAGGACCAGGAAGTGGTCTGGGAAAGAAGGCTCTAGCCTCATTGAACCAGTGCCTGGGTTAAGAGAGCTGCTCTGGGAATGCACAATCCCAGCTTGAAGTTCTGTCACTATCATTGTGTGTGACCTCAGGAAGTCAGTTCACCTCCCTGAGCCTAAGTTTCTTCATCTGTAAAATAAGACTTAAAATGATACCCAGAGTAAGGTACTGTAATGAGCACATGAGCTAATGCCTACTGAGTGCTTAGCACACAAAGAACTCAGTATCAGAGAGTTGTTCTAATAAACATTATTGATGCCAGTTGCATGTGGATGCCATCACTGGGCATGGTGCTCTTCTGAGAACCACACCTAGTGCACATGTGTGCATTCCAAGCATTATTTCTGATAACAATAAAGCTCCTCATGAGGATAGCAGCCATCCTGGGGACACACCTGGAAAAGGGTCTCTGCATGCTGATTGTCCAGATCCCACGATACCCTGTCAGCCTGATGGAGGTGACAGCCAGCTGCCCTTCCCCACCTGGCCCGGAAGACCAGCTCTGCCAGGCTAGAAAGGACTTCAGACTATATCTTGCCCAGTCCTCTTACTCAGGGTAGGATGCAAGGAGAAGTGACCTACTGAAGTCTCATAGATGGTCACTAGACCTGGGACTATAAAGCAGTATGTATAGTATTTTTTTGTTGTTTGTTTGTTTTGTTTTTTTCGTGACCGGTAAGGGGAGTGCAACCCTTGGTGTGGTGTCACCCACACCGCGCTCAGCCAGTGAGCGCACCGGCCATCCCTATATAGGATCCGAACCCGCAGCGAGAGCGTCGCTGCGCTCCCAGCACCGCACTCTCCCGAGTGCGCCACGGGGCTGGCCCAGCAGTATGTATAGTATTGAACCATATCTGGGTTTGATTCTTGGCTTCTCAACTTGCAGGCTGAGTGTCCTCATAGGACTTCTGTTTCCTCATCTAGAAAATGGGGATAATAACCAAACCTGCTTCCCAGGGTTGTTGCAAGGATTAGTGAGCGTGCATATGACATATGGCAAGCCCTCTATAAACAGCATTAATAGTACTTATGTCTCTACTCTCTATTCCTCCTCCACTGCTCTTTGAGCAAACCGTTCTGGAAACTTCCAGCACAGTGATTTTTGGATCTCCTTTCAGCTATGAAGCTGTGTGGAGTAGTAGAGTTGGTCTAGGGTACCAGTCTGGAAAACTGACTGGGTTCCTGACTCTGCCTGTTGCTCTGTGACCTTCCACTGGTCAATTGCCCTCTGGCTCTCAGTTTCTCCCTCTATAACAGCACTGTCCAATGGTGCTGTTAAATTGTTTAGTAACCACCTTATAAAAAGTAAAAAGAATTAGGGAAAATTAATTTAATACTATATTTTACTTAACCCAATGTATCCAAAAATATTATCATTTCAATATATAATCCCTATTAAAAAATCATTAATGAGATATTTTATATTCTCTTTTTCTCACTAAGTCTTCGAAATCTGGGTGGTTCTCAACCTGGGGCAATTTTGTCTGGGGATGTTTTTGGTTGTCAAAACCAGGCGGGCAGGGGGTGGAGTTGTGTGTGTCTGGCATAGGGTATAGACCAGGGATGCTACTAAATATTCTACAATTCTACAAAGAACACCCCCCACAACAAAGAATTATCTGGTCCAAAACATTAACAGAAACTGTTTTACACATATAGCACATCACCATTTGGATTAGCTTTTCAAGTTTTCAGCAGCCACATGTGGGTGGTGGCTACCATGTTGAATAGTACAACTCTGTAACATAAGACATGTAGACATGCACTTAGAAAAGCCAAGTTTTTAGGAACCTGGGTTTTGATAAATTTGTTTTCATGCTCATTCCTAAATAATTGACCAAAGGAGTTGTGGCAGGTTCACCAGTCCCTGGTTGGCTAAGGACAGAACTCATCTGTCCCTGGGCTGGTTAGACCCTTCCAAAGCCACTTGCCTCCCCAGGGAGACTGAGCCTGTGACAGACAGTGAATCCTGTTGTTCTTTTCTGGGTAGACAATGCTGCAGGCCCTGCTACCTGCCTGACACGGCCATTGTGGCTGAAGGAGAAAAGGGCTTTGTCAGGACAGCAGCCAAGGAGCCTGCAGTACAATGGGGCCCTTCATGTCTGCACTGGTGGGAGATGCTCCGATGCCAGCCCTGGGGAGGCCCAGCCCCCTCCTGGAACAGATGGGGAGCCTGAGGCCCACAGAGGGTGTGGAAAGACTGGCAGTGGATCCCAGATCCCTCCACCTCATACCCTAAAACACAAAATTTACCTAACTCTGAAAAGCACCGTCTCAAAGCACGGGATTTCCCTTAACCCCAGGCAAGGGAGCCTTTTCCTTGGACCCTGAAATTTAGTGGCTTCACAAATCACAGACATATAAAAATGAATGTATTAAAGAACACATATATGCATCTGTCTCTTAGGATCCAGGCTCAGCTCTGGCAACTGCAATCTTAAACATCCTCTTGTGATTTAAAAAGTCAGGCCACTAAGGGGGCCACTAGATCTTAGGTGTTCTCACCACACGCACGCGTGTGCACGTGCACACACACGGTAACTATGTGAAGTGATGGATGTATTAATTAGCTTGATTGTGTATGTGTATATGTACAAATCACCACACTGTACACCTTAAATATATACATTTTCTTTAATCATACATCAATAAAGCTAGGGGGGAAAAGTTAGGCCATAAGGAAACACTCCACATCTCTTGTCCTATGTTCTCAGAACAAAAGCATCGGGTTTGAATGCAGTGAGGGTTTGAGGGGGCTGTACCATGGCCAGTGTCAGAGTGGACACTATTTTGTTGCACAAGGAGTATCTGAGCAGCAGAGATGCTTAGGTAACAGAAAAATAAATTAAATTCCTCCTCTCAGATAGCATAGATGCATATATTTTTCCATAATGAACTATCATTTCCCAATAGGGCCAATCATCCACTTTCTTGCTGCTCCGTGTTCCAATTCATACTGGTCTTGGATGTCCTCGCCTCCACCTGAACTCCGGCGTCACACCCCTCCAAAGTTAGGGGCAGACCTGGGTGCACTTAAAGACCTGTGCACTTGGATGTGTTCTGTTGGCAATGGCTGGGACCACCCTTTCTGTTCTAACCTCTGCCCTGCCCACCCCAAGGTGGTTCACATACACACAGAGGGGCAAGAAGAGGCTGTCTCAGTTTCTTTTCTGTAGATCATAAAAGTATGTAGCTCACATGGTTGTCATGAGGATTAAATGAACCAGAATTTTTCAGCATTTAGAACTCTGCCTGGCCTATAGCAAGCACTACGTGAGTGTTTTTATGGTCCAGGTGAGTGTTTTTCTACTATTACCCACAGTAACAAATACACTTTACATTACGACTATTAATTTTAAATGGTAATTTGGAAAGCATTGGTCTATAGATAGGTGATCTCATTTTGTTTCCCCCATTAATATATACTTGGGGGAAAAGGAATAGTCTGACTTGTTTTTGTCTCCAGTCACTTTATTTGCTTCTTTCATTCAATTTACAGATTCCTATCATCTATTCATTGGACATAAATATATATTGAGCATTTGTTTATTAGGCACTTACTATGTACCTGTTACTTACCAGGGCCTGGCACAGATTAGACCTATGTTGAATAAATAAATAAGGCAGGGAAAGGTGGAGGGAGAAAGGAGGGAAGGGAGTGAGTGAGAGAGGGATGGAGAGGAAAGAGGGAAGAGGGAAGGGAGGGACAGAGGGAGGAAGGAACCCGGGTCCCCACTGGTAGCAGTGCCACTACCCCCTCCCAGCCCCTCTCCCGCCGTCCAGGGGACCATCACCTCTGTCGCTGCAGATAGAACTGGGTGCCAGTCCAGGCGTCCCAGAGCGGCGGCGCCCGGGGACCCGCCCCCTCGCCTCCTGCCCGGGCACCGGGCGGCGACTCCGTTGCTGGGAGCCCGGCGGCGTCCGCACCCCGGGAGGGCACGCGCCCCTCCACGGGCGACCGGAGCGCTGGGCCCGCAGCCCCCGGAGTTGCCCAAGACCCCGGGTGACTCCTCCCCGGGGACCCTCCCCCTCTGGGGCGCGTCATTCTCCCCACCCCTGGGTCCCGATCCGGGCGTCTTCTCGCGTGCGAGCCACGCCGGGACACGTCGCGGTCACCTGCTCGGAGCCGGGGAGCGCGGGTCCGCCCGGGGCCCCATGGAGCTGCGGGTCGGCAACTCCAGCTGCGAGAACGGTGCGTGCGGGCCCGGCTGGGGACCGTCCCCTAAGATCTCGCCCTCTCTGGCCAGGGGGCGCGGAGCTGGGGAGGGGGAGGGTCAGACGACTTGGCCCCCACCCGGTTCTCAGCCGGGTCTGGGACGCAAGGTTCCCGCACAGACTTCACATCCATCTCCGCGAGGGGAGAGGGCGGAGAGGGGACACCAGGGGACGAGGGCGGGGCGCAGGCAGCACTGGCTGGGGCAGGGAGCCTGGGGGCTGGGGGATTCTGGGGTCTCTAATGTATAGTTGAGTTGCTTCAGATGTTGGTACCTGCCTAGTTCTGGCTGTCTCTGTGGGTCACTGCGAGGTCCACGGAGGACACAGGGCAGAGGGGCCTCACCGCCTTGGCCACACAGACCTTTTAGGGAGGGAAAGAGCCTCAGGAAAGGATAAGGAGAGAGCGGGGGCTTTGTGCTGAGTCCTCACCATCACCGCCCTAGGTAGACGAGGCCCTCTACCTGCGTTATCTCATTTAGTGCTTAAAACCCTCTAGACGGTGAGTGGCTGTTATTACTCTGCTATCTCCAATCTAAAGAAACGGAGGCTCTGAGAGGCTAATAATTTGCTCAAGGTAACACAGC
>NW_007731195.1:64822-65122 GCF_000696425.1 Galeopterus variegatus
CTCTACCTGCGTTATCTCATTTAGTGCTTAAAACCCTCTAGACGGTGAGTGGCTGTTATTACTCTGCTATCTCCAATCTAAAGAAACGGAGGCTCTGAGAGGCTAATAATTTGCTCAAGGTAACACAGCAGGGAAGTGGAACACAACACCGGGCCCTTGGATTCTAAAACCTGCACTCATCCTACCGCGCTCACCTCCTCTCTCGCTGCGGCTGCGCTTTTCTACCCCTTGGAAGTGCAGGCTGTGGGATGTCCCCGTGTCTCTCTAACTTCTTGCCTTCTGCACTGAAGCTTTCAAAGC
>NW_007731195.1:65238-85002 GCF_000696425.1 Galeopterus variegatus
GGCTGTGGGATGTCCCCGTGTCTCTCTAACTTCTTGCCTTCTGCACTGAAGCTTTCAAAGCTGGCCTGTTGGGCGTTGACTGGTTTCCTGACTAACAATGTTTTTCGCGCGTCTTCAGCCTCACCCCTCCTCCTAGGGCAGAATGTGTTCTCCAGTCCCAGCATATTCTGGAAGAGAAGGCAGGAATCATCTGGGCCAACACCCATTTTTCAGATGAGAACCCTGCTCAGAATTGGATTTCCTTTGACCGTCGGCCCTTTCTTTTTTTCTCTTCACCATAGTGGGAGAACTTGACTCAGAGAGGATGCTGAGTCTCTGGGTGCTACAGGCCTTGCAGTCACAGCCAAGTCCACAGTGGGCACTTTGGCTCCACCAGCTAGAGGTGCACCTTTGGGGAGCAGGGGAAGGGTGTGGGAAGGACTTGGCCCTCCTCTCAGGAGTCACCTGCCTTGGCCCACATCCTCCCAAGCTCTGGCTCATTTCCTGTGCTCAGGAAACTCCCCAGATTTGGCTCTTGGGCAGGGAGGCCTGAGCTGGAGGAACAGGAGTAAGAGATGTAGAGCAAGTCTGATTAGGGACCGGGATGGCTTCTTGTCTCATCTTCCCTTGATTGTGACATGGGTGTTGGAAAGAGAGATCTCTCATTGTGAAAGACACATGGATGTCCCCTGGTAAGATCCAGACCCAGCTCTACCACCACGTGTATGTGTGACTCAAGTGAAATCCTTCTGCTTCTCAGGGCCTCAGTTTCCCCAGCTAAAAATAAGAGAGTTAGACTGTCTGCTTTCTAAGGGCTCTTGCAGCTCTGTTGTTCCATGTTTCTGTGTCATGGAAGAAAGGCCCAAATTGCCCTTAATCTGTTCCACTAAGATACCACTCTGTAGATGCACCAAAGCCACAGCTGCCTGATCTCAGACTTTGGGGCCCTTCTAGACACTGGCTGAGAGTTCTAGCTTGGTCTAAAGAGAAGTGCCTGGCCCATTACATTCTCTGCACAGGAACTTGGGCCTTTGTGAAACACAGCTTGAAAAAGACCTTCTACCTCCAGAGGGCACAAACTCAAATGCCTACAGAAGCCAAGCACAGAACAAACGTGACTGAAGGGAGCTGGGTAAGGGCTCTGGGGAGTTGCACAGCACGTGTCCTAAGGGGGCAGCCGCTGCTCAGCCACAGCCAATTCTTGCCTTATGGGAGGGCTTGCCCAGTGAGGTAAGCAGGTCTTCTAATTTAAAAGTATAGTGCCAAATCTGAATTTTCGTGGGAAATTCCTCAAGTCTTAGATGTTGGTAATGAATCCATATTTTAAAATACATCTTAGGAGGCCAGATGAAGTCCCCCCATCTCTTTCTCCTCCCCCCACCTTGCTGCCTGCTTTATTGGGGGTGGGAGGGTTAAGAGCTTTGGCCTCAGCATCAGAAGACCTTGAGGTCCAATTGCAGCTTCACCACTTACTACCAATGTAGCTTTAGGCATGTTCCTGAACTTACGGGGCCTCAGTTTCTTCAGCTAAAAACCTGGAAATGATCATTGTGCCTATTTCGAAGAGTGGTTATTAGAAATCCTCATGGAAAACCCCAGATCAGAGGACCATGCGAGGAGTAGCCCTGGAGGATGATTGGAGAGTCTTTGCACTGTGTCATGGAACTTATGTAGTTCTTCAGACTGAGGGTCTTACCTTGTGCCCACATTTGTCCTATTGTCCTTGATGTTTGTGCCAAGAAGCTCTGGGGCATGAGGGCTGATTCAGGCTCTTGGGGACTCTAGAACTTGGAGAGCGTGCTAGACAGAGTTTATATGGGTTGGCAGGGACACCAATCCCTCTTAGCCTGAAGGGGCCCCAACCACTGGCCATAGCACCAGAGATCTCAGAAGCAAGGCCTGAGAATGGTCAGTTCCAACAAACAGGAGGTTCACCACTTGGTCATCTTCAGTCCTAGAAGGCGCTTGTGGACTCCAGCCCACTCCCTCAGGCTGCCTATCCACAGCAGCTTGAGCTCATGCAAATAAAGATCCTAGCCTGAGCAGGCACTCAGTGAATGTTGGCTATTATTCTGAGGTTGGGGCACAGGGTGTCGGGGGAGCCCTGCAGTAGCAGAAGCATGTGGTCTGTAACAGTGGCCAATTCCAACATTTTTAAAATGTACAAATGTCCCCAGCGTGACTCTGTCACCATGGCCTTCCTATCCAGGTTCCCTGGTCAGCCTTTACTGCTCCTCCCAAGAAGTCCTGTGCCAGATCATCGGTGGCCTCCACCCCGAGGTGCCCAGCAATGCCACCTCTACCAGCTGGCAGGAGAGAATCAGGCAGAACTACGGCTTCTACATTGGCCTGGGCCTGGCCTTCCTGTCCACCTTCCTCATTGGCAGCAGCGTCATCCTCAAGAAGAAAGGCCTCCTGCGACTTGTGGCCACGGGGGCCACTCGGGCTGGTAGGTTCCTGGGGGCTGGAGAGGACTGGGCACAGGGTAGCTGAGCCCTCAGCTGGCTTCCCTTCACAGGGACCAGGGCTGCAGTCTGAGAGGATGGCCTCAGATGAGTACAAAAGGCTCATTGTCAATCCCATTGAGAATCCCACCTGCCAATGGGAGACCTTTCTTTGAAACCCACAATTTCCTGAGAACTTCATAATATGTCCAATAGGGTGAAGACAGGGAAAAGTCTCAGGACCAGGAATCAGATACTCCAGGTCTAGTCCTGGTTTTATTTCTTACCAGATGTGTCATCACAGGCAAGTTGCAACTTCTCTACAAAATGGGCATATAGACACCTCTGCCCAGAGCAATGTCAGACACATGTGCCCTCACTCTCAATCCAGCCAAGCTCCTTTACGTGCCACAAAAGAATTATTGAGTCTCTGTCCACAAGGGAATTGCTTGTTTGGAAGATAAGGTGTGTATCCATCAAACAATTCTTGAGAAAAGCAATCATGTGTAAAAGAATGTATTCATTTATTCGTTACCTATTGCATGCCTGCTGTGTGCCAGCTGAGATGCTAGGCATGGGGATACAGTGTGTTCGTGGAGTGTTCAATCGAGTGGGAGACAAAGACAAGTCAGTAGGCAATAGTTTTATAGTGTAAGTGCCGTCATGGGGGAAATACAGACTGCTATGGGAATGCTTTGGAGGGGTATGTAAAGGCCAGACTTGGGGGGTTAGGTTTTCTATAAGAGGTGATCTCTTAACTGAGACCTAAATGATGAGGAGATAGTGAGATGGAGGGGAAAGAGGAAGGCAGTGTTCCAGGCAGAAGGAACAGCATGTGCAAAGGCTCAGAGGTGAGAACATGAATGACATAGAAACTGAAAGTAGTCAGGATGGCTGGAGCATGGAGGGGTAAAAGATGAGGTAGGGGCCACCTCATGGAGGGTCTTGTAAACTGTGCTACAGAGTCAGAGTGCAATTGTTAGGTTGTAGGCAGGGGAGTGACACAATCTGATTTACGGTTTGAAAAGATCCTTGGTTGCCAGATGGAGAACGGATTAGGGGACAAGGCTGGAGGCTGGAAGGCCAGCCCTTGGGCCTGGGAAATGGCAATGGGAATGGAGACAAGCAGTGAATTCCAGAGTCAGTAAAGATCCTTGGTTGCCAGATGGAGAACGGATTAGGGGACAAGGCTGGAGGCTGGAAGGCCAATTAGGTGACCGAGAGGACAGCCCTTGGGCCTGGGAAATGGCAGTGGGAATGGAGACAAGCAGTGAATTCCAGAGTCAGTCTCTGAAAGTAGAACTTGCTGGCTTTGATGCTGACTAGTTTCAAAATGAGGGTCAAAAGAGTAAAGGATGACTCAGGTTTGTGACTTGAGCAACTGTGGAGGTGATGATGCAATTTTCTGAGACGAAGAATACAGAAGGAGGAATGGGCTTATGGGAAAATGACATGTTCAGGTTTGGACACGTTCAATTTAATGCTTCTGTGGGACATTGCACTTTAGAAGCAGACTATTGGGGTTCCCATTCCAGCTCCTCAATTCCTGGTGATGCAATTCTGGGCAAGAAAATTATTTATTCTGGTGCCTCAGTTTTCTCATCTGTAAAAGGGGGATAAGAATAGTTCCAGCCTTGAGGGTTATTGAGAAGACAGGTAACATGTTTAGAAAGATGCCGGGCAAAGAGTAAGCACTAGTGTTGGTATTAGCATTATCTAAGCAGGAGGGCCTGGCAGTTAGATACACAGCGCTAGAGCCCACATGTGCTCCCAGATGGGGAGCTGTGGGGTGTGGGCATGAAGTCAGGAGCAGTGGTCCCTGCTACCCTAAACTTCACTATGGCAAGAGTTCGAAAGGCCAGAGACCTCCCAAAGTGCCAGGAAAATTTCTGCTTGTGCTCAGGGAAGATCAGGCAAAGTAGACCATTCAGAAAGACAACTTGCCCCAGGAAAATTTCTGCTTGTGCTCAGGGAAGATCAGGCAAAGTAGACCATTCAGAAAGACAACAACTTGCCTAGAATCTGTTTTTTCTTCCCATCTGCTATTTCAGTATCTTCTGAGATTTCAGACCTTATAGTAAAATGCTCTCAGAGTTCTTAACATTTATGGGAGATTCTGACTCCCTTAGGAATCTGGTGAAAGCAAGAGGCCTCTTCCTTAGAAAAATGGGCATTCACAAAAAGCAACATAGGATTTTTGGATTTTCACAGAACTGTCTAAATCCCATCTATCTATCTGTCTACATCATCATCATCATCATCACCCTTGTAGCTAATATTATTGACTATTGACTATGTACCAGGCTCTGAACAAAGCAGCCATAATTCCTGGCTTTGTGGAGCTTCCATTTTCATGGGGGAAATACCAGAAAATAAGCAAATCAACTCAAATTATAAATGATAAGTGCTATGAAGGAGAAGAAGGGTGTTATGAAAGAGAATCCCAAGAGCAAAAAATAGAAATAGGACAAAAAGAGAAAGGACATCTCGTCTTGGGGGAAGCAAGTTTCAAACAGAAACCTGTAGAGTGAGTGTAGATTTAGGGGAATATTGGTAGGAGGAGTATTCTGGACACAGGAAAAAGCATGTGCAAAGGCCTTGGGACAGAAAAGAGCTAATCATTTTAAAAGAAAGGAGAAGAGTGACAGGAGATGTGTTTGGAGCGATGAGCAGTGCCAAGACTATGCATGGTCTTGTCAAGGATTCTGGTCTTTATCCTAAGAGCAATTGGAAGCCATTGGCCAGCTGCAAGCTGAGGAGTGACATAATCTGATTTGCATCCTTAGAAGACCACTGGCTGCCATGAGAAAGATGTATTACCAAAGGGACAAGAGCAGAGCCAGAGTAACCAGGAAGGAGGCCATTGCCTCAACCTGGACCAAAGGTGACAGTGCCTTGGAGTAGGGTGGTGGCAGTGGAGCGGTCACATGTGAGATGGGTTTTGGAGACAGAAGCAGCAGGATGTACTGGATGCAGAGGGAGGGGGTAGGAGAGGGGTCAAAGGTGATCCCCTGGCTTCTGGCCTAAGCAACTAGGTACATGGAGGTGCTGTTTACTGAATTTCATTTGGCGAGCGGGTGGGAAGCATTTAAAATCAAGAGTTCCATTTAGGTTAGAGATCAAGATGCCTGAGAGATCCAAGAGGAGAGGTCAAGTGAGCAGTTGGTTCAGAAGAAATGTCCAGGGTACAGATACGAAATAGGGGCACCATATATAGATGGTGTTTCAAACTTTGGGAATGGATGAACTCACTCAGGAGATGGCCCAGAACCAGGCCGTGACTTGGAGATCAGGGAATGAAGGTAAAGTTGGGGATGATGCCTGAGAAAGTGGGGCCCAGCTCTAACTTTTGTCCTTCCCTTCCACAGTGGACGGAGGCTATGGCTACCTGAAGGATGCAATGTGGTGGGCTGGATTCCTCACCAGTAAGTGGGCTCTTTGCTGCTAATAACAGCAGCCTGTTGACAGCAGGGATGGAGATGAAGCACGGAGTGGGTGGGGTGTTTTTGTCTCTGTTGTGGACAGTATGAATCTGAAGCCCAGATTCCTAGGGAAAAACTCTGATAAAACATTTGCAGGTAGAACATCTTACTTTCATCTCAGATCACTTTTTCAAACCAAAGCCAGTCTTTATCCTTGAAGCATGTACCCACAGAGATGTTTGTATAGGGATGGTAATGGTAAAGGTACATTTTCTCAACTACCTGTGAAACGTAGGGTGATCATATCACTGCCTGTTAGCAGTGGACTCTTGGACTTCTAAATGGTAGAAGCTGGGATTCCTAAACCAACTGCCCCATTCTACAGGCAATTAATTTATCATCCTCTAAGTCAGGTTTTGATCCCTGCCTTAGCCAGGGCTATCACAGTCATCATCTGCTTTCAAAGGGGAGACCCAGGTCATTCTCTACCAGCAGAGAGACAGAAAGGCACTTGCAGAAGTTTGCAAACTAGAAAGTCAGATGGGGAGAACTTAGGCCCCTTGGGAATGTCAGACTTTTCTAACCACCTGCCCATTGCTTAAGACTGCGCACAATTCCCTTAGGAAAGGGGAGTCCAAAGAACAATTGGTATCCAAGGAATCAATAAATGTAGCTGTTTTTATTTGATAATTAGTGCTCTAGAACTTACCTTAAATATATAGACCAAAACATTGGCAGTCCCTGAGACAAACCTATCTGTGCCTGGACTAGAAGCCAAATCTTGTTCTTGAAGAACAAGAAGGTTTCAACCCACAAACATTTCATGTGACCTTGGGCACTGGGCCTTAGCTTTGCTATCTTTAAAATGGAAGGATTTGACCAGTAAAGTCTGGGACTGCCCTTCTGATCAGACTCTCCGGGGCGAGAGCATAAGAATCAGGATTTTAAGGAATACTGGTCTGGGATTCTGTGGGTGGTTGAACACTCAATGAAGCCATCTCTGCCCAGACTCTTCTGGAATGGAGATGGTGCATCTGTCTAACACTAGCCTCTTTTCTCTTTTAATTTCCTAGTGGCTGCTGGAGAAGTTGCCAACTTCGGGGCCTATGCATTTGCACCTGCGACAGTTGTGACACCTCTGGGAGCGCTGAGCGTCCTCATAAGGTTATCGTCACCTCTCTAGCCATCTCTGGCTCCTTCCTGTTTTCAGTTTCTTGCAGCCTGGAATTGCCAAGTGGGGTCAACTGCCAGTCAGCAATCAGGGACCTGGGTTTGTCCCAGCCCCCAGAAAGAGGCAGTGTGCCGTTCAGTGCTCTGGACACTGGGGTTGTTTGCTGCCACTTACCTCAGCATCCCCTCAACTGACTGGACAATAGAGGGGCAGGCCACGCCCGAACCAGTGGGAAAGGCTTCCACTGCCACCAGGCTGAATGTCTTATGTCAATATTTTGGTGCCACAATAAGAGAAGCCTACAGTTAAGAACATGAGCCCTAGAATAACACTACCTAAGTTCTAATCCTGGCTCTACTACTGAGTAGTTATGTTACAATGGGCAAGTCACTTAACCACTTTGAGCCTCAGTTTCCTCATCTGAAAAATGGTTACGCTAATAACTCCTACCTTGAGGAATTGTTCTGAGGACTGAATGAGATAATGAACAGAAGATGCATAGTACTGGCACCAGACAATAACCATGTCTTTCCTATATTGAGGGGCTTACTATGTGCTCAACGTTCTAAATGTATTCCATGTGTTAACTCATTTAATCCTCAGAGCATCCCTCCCTGAGGCCAAGAGAGGTTAAGCAACTTGGCCAAGGTAACCAGATTCCATGTGGCCAGGCCAGGATTCCAACACAGGCATCTAATTCTGGAGTCCAGGTGCTTAACCACTAAGCTATGTGACCCCTCAAGTAAACACTTAATGAATGTTTGATAGCTTGTAAAATAATTGATGCCAAATGTATGTGCTTCCTGCTGTCCCCAGTCCTCCTGAACTATGAACACAGAGCTGGTTCCTACATGGGGGTCCTGAAGCCCATTTGAAGGAGGCTCTGATTGTTGGCCTAACCCTGGAACCCTGGTAGATCCCAGCTGACCACACCCAGTATCCATAATTTCCTCTGTTTTCTTTTACCATCTTGATGACAGTTTTGCAACATGTATGCAGTCAAAAACAAATAGAACCATGACTCACTCTGCACAACTGGACTAGCTGATTTCGTCCTCTGTTTTCTTTTACCATCTTGATGACAGTTTTGCAACATGTATGCAGTCAAAAACAAACAAATAGAACCATGACTCACTCTGCACAACTGGACTAGCTGATTTCACAGCTGACGTAGTTGTGATACCACTATGGCATATCTGATTAGTTTACAAATTCCCACCCACAAAAAGTTGGGAGAGGCAAGGAGTTCTCCAGAGTGTGACTCCTGCCTGTGCAAATGCCACCAGACTCTTATGAATGGGACATTGTGGATAAAATGTTTTTGGTAGTTTTAGAGGAGAGATAGGAGACAAAGGAGCTTAGACTTCAATCTCCTCTCTCTTGACACGTAGAACCAGGACTTTTCAGGCTAATTGGGTCCCACGACAGCCAACAGATTTTTACCCTAAATTAACGCCAACTTTGTAGAGAAACTGAAGCATGCCCCATCTTGCCCAATTTCCTCACTCTTTCCTCTCACCTTTTCTGGCTCATCTAGATGTGAGGGGAACAGAAATCATGTCACCGAGAAACAGCAAGGAACTAGAGGTATTTTTCCCAGAAAAGAGAAGACTCAGAGAAGTCACAAGGATCCTCTTCAGTGAGGTGTATTGGAAAACCCATTGGCTTTCTAATAAACAAGCCAAAGCTGAAAGCCATCTGTCAACAATGCAAAGAGATGGTGTGTTCATGGGTAGGAAGTTAGACAAGAGCACTTTGAAGGGTTCTCATAACTCTGCTGTCTGAGGATATTTCCAGTCTCTGAAAGAAACGCACCTGCATTTCTATTTCTCCAGCACACATGGCAGCCCGCTCAGAAATGAGTTTCTATTTCACACGTTTTTGTGGGTCTAGAAAAGTTTCCCCATGAGAGAGCAGGACTCTGATCTGTAGTTCTGCGTGAGTGCTCGCCCAGCCCCCGTTTTCCTTTGAGACGCTGGGGCAGGCATGGTGCTCTAATCCCTTTCTCCCATCTCCACGTGCAGTGCAATCCTCTCCTCGTATTTCCTGGGAGAGAGTCTGAACCTGCTGGGGAAGCTGGGCTGCATGATCTGTGTGGCCGGCAGCACAGTGATGGTGATCCACGCCCCTGAGGAAGAGAAAGTCACCACCGTCATGGAGTTGGCTTCCAAGATGAAAGACACAGGTGGGCTGCAAGCACCCGGGGAGCAGGGAACATGGGGATGAACCCTGTGGGAGGTGCTGCCTCCCGGAGCAGAAGGCAAACTAAAGAAAGGCATTGGTGGGCTGGTACTTGTCAGCAAGGCCAGCTTAAAGCCTTCCTGGCCTGATATCTGTGGACACCATTTATTAAGTGTTTATGATGTGCCTGGCACTGTTCTGAATGCTTAATGTGCATGATCTCATTGAATCCCACCATACACCCCATGAGGAAGATCCTATTGTGGGTCCTCTTTGACAGATGAGGAAACTGAGGTCTTGGGGGTTTCATAAGTTACCCAGGTTATTAAAAAGTTGTGAAGGTGGGACTTCACCGTGTTTTCTGACTCTAGAGCCCACGTTCTTAATGCTGTGGGTCTGGGCCCTAGATGCTGACTGCACCCTCCTCGGCTGAGGTGACCTCTCTCCCTCCCCTCCCGAAGGGTTCATCGTGTTTGCTGTGCTCCTGCTGGTGTCCTGTCTCATCCTCATCTTTGTCATCGCCCCACGTTATGGGCAAAGGAATATCCTCATTTACATCATCATCTGCTCCGTGATCGGGGCCTTCTCCGTGACCGCCGTCAAGGGTCTGGGCATCACCATTAGGAACTTCTTCCAGGGGTTGCCCGTCGTGCGGCACCCCCTCCCCTACATCCTGTCCCTCATCCTGGCACTTACCCTCAGCACTCAGGTCAACTTCCTCAACAGGGCACTGGACATCTTTAATACCTCCCTGGTGTTCCCCATCTACTACGTGTTCTTCACCACGGTGGTCCTGACCTCTTCCATCATCCTCTTCAAGGAGTGGTACAGCATGTCTGCCATGGACATTGTGGGCACCCTCTCTGGCTTTGTCACCATTATCCTGGGGGTGTTCATGCTTCATGCTTTCAAAGACCTGGATGTTGGCCGGACCAGCTTGCCCCACATGCACAAAAACCCAACCCCAGCTCCCGCCCCACAGCCCACTGTCATTAGACTGGAAGACAAGAACGTCCTCGTGGACAACATAGAACTTGCTGGCACCCCTTCACCAGAAGAGAAGCCCAAAGTATTTATAATCCATTCTTAAAGCTTGGAACGACTGAGGGAGGGGATGAGCCCACGGGTGCAGCCTGACCTCTCAGTTTCAAAACTATCTGGTTATTTTCAGCATCACTTGTTACCAGTGGGCTCTCTTTTCTTGAGATGTTTGTTTATACCTCATCATGTTTCCAGGAGAAAAATCCCTACCCAGTGAGCAGTGGTGGTGGAACTTTCTGGAAACATAGCCTCAATGACCAAATACTCTAGTTTACATGGGTGCAGCAGGTCCCCGGGACCTCCCTTCCCACTGGTTCCATCAGTGCCATCTCTGTGTTGTTGGGAAGAAGATAGAATTTGACCTGTTGAATGTAGCACAGTCCAAGAACTTCCCTGAGATCCTGGCCATCAGGAAATCTTAGCACCAATTTTTCTTCCTGAGACTGAATCTCCATTCCTTAGCCCAAAATGAAATACAGCTGGCTCCCAGTGGCCCAGAGAGCAATGTGCCATGCCTCCCCATCCAGAGATGACAGGGACACAATATAAAATGTCATGTTGCTTTTGCTGCTTCCTCTTCGGAGACAGAAGCGAGACCCCGGTTGACCTTCTTACTGTGAAAGCCACCTGATGTCTCAGGAACTATTTCAACCAGCACATTCCCTGTGCACTCCGGCCTGATGGTCAGCAGCTTGGTGTCCATTCGCTCCAGCACCACCCCCACATCCCCACCCCTCCTCTCTCTACTATGTCCTAAGGAGCAGTCACTGAGACATGCAGGCAATGATCTTAGAACTCAAATCAAAACGACGACAGCAGCAAAAGTTGCCTTGCAGCCCAGCCCTGCTGGCCAAACCCAGTGTCTCATTTTGCTTTGCTCTGGGACAAGAACAGCAATTGTTCTTCTCTTAAAAGTGGCCTGGCTGTCAAGCTAAAGGTCGGCAGAATGCACTTTCCTTTTCCTCAAGGAGTCAACCAAAATACGACTTGGGGAGGTGGGTGGATGTGAGTAGCAAAGTCAGGATTTGGCAGAAAACAGTCACATCCTCTCTGGGAACTGGAAGGTAACTTTTGTGTTTACTCTGGTGCTCAACCAGGAAGCCAGGTGAAAAGGGCTCCAAGATAATTTCTGGGCTGCCACCCTAAAGGCTTGGTCAGTGGGATGAGCTCTGAATTTCAGTGACCAAGTTGGGGAGGGGGGCGTGTGCAGGATTGGCACCAGGTGCATTCTGGCTGTGGACCAGATTGCCACCTAGTCCCTATCTCTACTGGAGAGCTGCCCACACTGGGAAGCAGCAGGACATGACTGTTCCAGCACCACCTGCTATGGGACTGCCTTTGATCCCCTCACATTTGGCCAGAGGCATCCACAAAACAAGAGCAGCTGGAGAGAGAGAATTAATATTCCTTCCCTTCCCATCTCCATTCTAGCTGCAAAAGTGTGGGGGTTGGTACTAGCGCCATTGAAAGAGAAGTTAGGGAGCCGGTGTATCTGGAGAGAGGAAGACAATCCTTAGCCGCCAGGTTGCTGCGGAGCCTTCCCTGTGTTCCTTTCCTGGGCCCTGGGTTTACATCCCATGCCCCAAGAGTAGCAAAGCCAAGGTCAAATTCTTACTGGCCTTAGAGCTCCAATGGCTTGGCTGACTAACGGACTGGGTCTCTGCACCTCCAGCCTTCAATCCCCAGTTTTTAATGAATGTGGATTTCTGTCTGTAACTAAAATGAATGCCACACGTTGGATCTTGAGAATGGCAGTAAACTGAGGGCCCTGAGAGTTAGTTTGCAGGGTCAGGAATGAGGACTTCAGAGTGTTTATTCGATACTTGCGTCTTGACCTTCCCTGAACATGGGATTAAACTGGTTCCTCCCATGCTGGGAGGCCAGTCCCAATTTCGGAAAGACCCTGGCTGCCAAGAAAGTCCCTACAGTGTCTTCCATATTTATGCCCTCACTAGAGTGGGAAAGGTTGTTTTTGGAATAGAGTCTGTTGGAGACAACTCATCCCTAACTAACACCTGAGCCCTTACCAGGCACCAGGCAGTGATGCTTCACGTGAATTCTCTCTAACTCCTCAGAAATCCCAAAGGTAGACATATTTTTATCCCCACTTTATATCAGAGGAAAGGGACTCAGGTTAAATAATTGCCCAAGGTCACACAGTCAGGAAGAGTCGAAGTTGATGTCTGGTTCCAAGGCCACAGTCTTAACCACCAGGCACAGCATGTCTCTCCAAAAGACTATATTTGTCCCCAATTTATAATCACCACTTTATTTTCTTGTGATCTGTGTTGTCCCCTATCTGAGTATAAGCTCCATGAGTTGGTCTTGATTTACTGCTTATCCTCAGTGCCTAGCATATAGTTGGCACTCAAAAAGAATCTATTGAATGAAAGAACAATACCCTTCCAAATAGTCCTTCCTTGCTCAAACTCTTTTGGGGACCAGCTCTCAATCCAAGGCAGATCCTAGTAGACCCCTGGCATGTTAAGCAGAACAGCCCTAAAACTGATGTAGTCAGCAGTTTCCGAGCAAGTGGCCTTGGGTGCTTTCGCATAGAACACTCCATTGAGGACCACAGCCCTTCTGAGGTTAGGATTATTCCCATTCGTATAGCAAAAAGAGCCTCTGGAACTTATTTAGGCTCACACATCTAATAAGTGGAAGGTCAGGATTGGAGCCCAGGTCTGTCCAACCAGGTTTCCTGCTTTATGCTGCTGGCCAATAGATATCAACCCAGAGACTGGCTGGTGGAGTGGACAGTGGCTTGTTATGCAGGCAGGGATGCTTGGGTGGGGACTAATTTCATGAGCCAGCGTGTTGGTAGTAAAAGCATTTCTGTTTAGATTGACTTAGGCAACCTCAGTGTCCTTAGGCAACCTCATAATCATGAGCAGTTAGAAAAGTATAATCAGATATCAAGGACCCCTTCCCAGGGATTTTGTGAAGATTAAATGAGATAATCCATATAAAGAAACGTAGCATGCAGTGCCTCATGTGTTAAGTACTAAGTAAATGTTACCTCCTGTTATGGTTATTACCATTCCATCTCTCTTAGAGACCCTCCAAATTGAGGTAGGGATCAGATGAGAGAATGAGGGAGGGACTCTTTTGTGGGCTGGGAAGCACTAATGAATATGAGGTGTGTTATCACCCAGGGCTGTGGAATCAGAAAGCACACCCAACCCTAGTCCTGGCTGCACCTGCCTCCCAGCCCAAGAGACCGTGGGCAAGTCTGTCCCCTCTTTTAAAGTATGATCCCCAGCAATAAGAGGAGGAAGTGAACAGAGGGTCTCAGCTGTCTTCTGAATGCATAGTGTAGGATGAGAAGAAATGTATTAGAGAATCCCAGGATCAGACCTAAACAAACTAGACCAGCCTGTGTCCAGGTGCAAAGACAAACAGCTCCCTCTACTGGTCATGGGAAAACCCAGGGCATTGAGATGGCTAGAGGTGGGCCATAATGGCCTTGCAGACTGGACTGATGGCTTTGTGGGAACTTTCTGAGGAGTCCATGTGTTATGGATCCTATCCAGTCTGAGCAGTGAGACATTAAAACAAACACACAAAAAAGAGCTGCCAAACGAAGTAACATTCCAAATGACAAATAATTCATTTTAATTAAATACAAACAAGGAAAAAAGGCACCATAGCCCATTCAAGTATTTTGCATAGATGTACAAATATTGTAAACAATTAATAGGTGGACAAGAGAGAAGAGGATCTGTTTTCTGTGAAAAAGCTCCCAAATAAAAAGAAAATTCACACTGCTCTGGATCCCAGACACATACATACACACAGTGGATGGTGTGGGAGTACGCACGGAGGGTGACTTTGGGGTGCTGGATGCTGCAGAGCCTCTCCTTAGCAGGCTTTGCTAGGGACGGGGGCACCTTTCCAGTTGGCATTCCTTTAGCTTTCTTGAGTGTTCAGCAGAGCTGTTACATGCACATTTAACACAATTACCGACTTTAGAACTGATCCCCATTTTAAAAATACAAATCTTCCATATCCTCTGTCAAATAACACATTAGGACATAGGTAAGGGAGACTTTATTCAAAAGGATCATTGCAAGAGATGGTAAGGGGCTGTTGCAATATGGGGAAATAGACCACCACAATCAGAGAACACATAAAATCTGCAATTGTCTCAGAGCTGGGGCAAAAAGGGGCTTTTCTTTCATAGGAAAAAGTCAACAAGGCTAAAAAGGAATCTACTGCAAGCAGGTAGTTACAACTGGGAGCCAGGTGTCCAGGCTAAAACTCCCAGAGATGGGGGATGGGACCATCTCCCTTGAGGTTTACATTTCAGAGATGGCTCCGAGGCCCTTTTTCTTAAAACATTCCAGGGTTGTTAAACTGGAAGGAGACTAGTATAGCATACATCTCCATCTGAACAAAGTGTTTGTTAACTCACTAGACCAAATTTTAAGCTTCCCTCCTCCCCACCAGACCTTGGACTTCAACTCACCCTCAACTTGAATCAGTTTACAGATCCTCATTAACAATCCCATCCCAAAAAGGCTGGGCACAAAACATTCCCTGAACATGGTTCTTTCTAGCTGTGTTTACTCCTTTCAGTAAAAGAAAAGGCCTTCTCTGCATGGGCTTTGAGATGCTTGCAGATCTTGGGTAGGTCGGTCTGAGCAGACCCCTGTTGCGATATTCCTTTCTCCTTCTTGCAATAATCTTTAGAATAAAGTCTCTCTGTCTGTAAATTCAGATTTATTTGTATTTGACACCTCAAAGTGGCACATTGGGCACAGGAGGGGGGAAAAAGGGTGAGTAATGGCAGGTCTTCCTCCTGGCAGCCTCCCTATCCTGCAGCAACGCCACTCCTGGCTCCTTGAACACAGCCAGGAGTGAAACAGTCAATAGAACCTGCTGCCAAAAGTTTCCATCAAATTTTTTTAATTCCACCCTCTTCCAGTTCACAGTACAATTTTATGGCATGGAGGTGGTATTAAAATAACAAAATAAAAACAAAACAAAAAGCAAGAGAACGATAACCTGGATCTCTTTCTGGCATGGTTCCAGGGAGAGGGTGAATTTCAGGTTTAAAAGGCTCATGCAGTCACGACGGCTGTGACACTGTCTTGTAGAAGCGTCCGCCCCCCGAGGTGAGGGAGAGGAGCTGGACAAGCCACAAGAACGTCTACGAGGCACGGGGGTTGGGTTTAGGGTGTTCGTTTGCTTACAAGGGGGTCTTTTCACCTTTGCTCTTCTGGGACTCAGCCTTGAGGCATGGGGTGTTGGGGTCATGTTTACATGGAAGGCTGTCCCCTGACTGAACAGGCAGTGAGGATGGGGAGCAACGGTGGCCCGTGCCAGAGAGCCAGGGCCAGAATGTCACAGCCACCCAAGGGAGGAGAAACTCATTTTCCTGAGATTTTTCTAAACCCATCTCATGTTTGTCCCCAGGTGCACATCCCATATCTCCCACTTGTCTCCAAACCTAAGAACATCGATTAAGCACCTGCTGTGTGCAGAGAACCATAAGAGGCCCTGCGGTGATGGGTAGGGAGTCAAAAGCTCAGCCTCCTCCTTGCATTGAGATTTGTTTCAAAAGCGAACAATTGCTCATTGCAGAGGTGGGGAGGCCCCTGGAAATCCTCAAAGATGTGGAATTCAGGCCAGCTCCCCCCTGAGAGCCACTCAGCACCTTTCTGGGGGTGGGAGACAGTCTTCCAGAGAATACCTCCAGCTACGTTGTGAAAATCGTCCTATCTAGCAGAGCACCGTACAGCCCCACTTCCCTGCTCCAGTGAGTCGGGCTCCACCATCTGCATAGACCTCTTTTTCTGTGAGGATCAGGTAAAGGCAATGCCTGGAAGAAAACCAAAGGATGTGGATAATAAAAAGGCTGGGGGAGGGGGGTGGCAAAACATGGAAGGCTGTCCCCTGACTGAACAGGCAGTGAGGATGGGGAGCAACGGTGGCCCGTGCCAGAGAGCCAGGGCCAGAATGTCACAGCCACCCAAGGGAGGAGAAACTCATTTTCCTGAGATTTTTCTAAACCCATCTCATGTTTGTCCCCAGGTGCACATCCCATATCTCCCACTTGTCTACAAACCTAAGAACATCGATTAAGCACCTGCTGTGTGCAGAGAACCATAAGAGGCCCTGCGGTGATGGGTAGGGAGTCAAAAGCTCAGCCTCCTCCTTGCATTGAGATTTGTTTCAAAAGCGAACAATTGCTCATTGCAGAGGTGGGGAGGGCCCTGGAAATCCTCAAAGATGTGGAATTCAGGCCAGCTCCCCCCTGAGAGCCACTCAGCACCTTTCTGGGGGTGGGTGACAGTCTCCCAGAGAATACCTCCAGCTACGTTGTGAAAATCGTCCTATCTAGCAGAGCACCGTACAGCCCCACTTCCCTGCTCCAGTGAGTCGGGCTCCCCCATCTGCATAGACCTCTTTTTCTGTGAGGATCAGGTAAAGGCAATGCCTGGAAGAGAACCAAAGGATGTGGATAATAAAAAGGCTGGGGGAGGGGGGTGGCAGCTCAGACTGTTCCAACCTGGCTGTTGATGGCTGCCTTCGCCAGGGATCTCCAACAGCTCCCTNTCAGACTGTTCCAACCTGGCTGTTGATGGCTGCCTTCGCCAGGGATCTCCAACAGCTCCCTTGGTTAGAAACAGGCCTGCTCTCTGCTCAGAGGGCAATGGTCCTGCCTCATGTCAGTGACCAGACCACTAGGGACAAGTGGGCCCCTTTGTGTGTTCTTTGTTACTAACTGGGGTGCCTGGGATGCCTGCTCCCTTCACTATACCTGCTGCAATCCCTAGGAATCCCACCTAGATTCAGGTCAGGAAGTAAGCAGGAAGACTCTCCTGCTGCTGAGGTCACAAAACACAATGAAACATAAAGATATGATCCCCATGGCCATGCCCCCAGTCTACTCTGGTCACCAGTCCTGAGATCTGATGCAGGAAATCCAGTGGCCAGCCCTTGAGGCAGGACCTTGATTTTTTGGTCATGAGCACCAGTCACCAGGAGCTCAGGACCACTGAGAGTCCACTTACCAAAGCACCACACATTAGAAAGGGTCTGAGGTGGGGAGGAAAAGACAAAAGCATGGGACACTAGGATAGTGCAGAAGAGAGAACAAAGAGTGATCAAGGATTATCAGGAGTGGAGAATCGCAACCTTTGGCATCACGGCTCAGAGAAGACCCAAGCCTGGGGCTCCCCTTGCTGTCTACACTGCCTACAAATAGTACCTGTCTGAGTCAGAGTGACCCATGTGAACAAGGAAAGTTGGAGGCCTGGGGGGAGGTGGGGAGGGGACATGGCTCATCACATGCAGCCACATAGCCAGGAGCTGTCACCTCAACCAAGCCCTAGGCAGGACCACAGGAATGGCTGGCTTGACCCTTCCTTGATCTCTAAAAGCTAAAAGGGATGGCTAAGTGTCCAGCCTCTGTCCAGCCTGGGACCTTTGAGGGAGACGGAAGCAACGGAAAGCTCTCATGCATACCCTCCACTACAGCATGTGGATGGATGGCTTCTCCAAGCTAAGGCCTGGTCCGGTGGGCTGAACAGAACTTTTCCCAGCTGGGCTGGCTGGCGCAGACATCCTTGCACCTCTGGGCTGGGAGGCTGGAGGGAGAAGCTGCCATTCATCCTCCTCCCTGCTCTCCCCTCTCTCCCTGGGGCTGGATATTGCACAGAACAACACTTAGAAGCCATTGGTATAGACCTTTTGGGCCACCGAGGAAGAACAAGGAGGTTGAGTCAAGAAGGGGATTTTTGGAGATGTGGTGGTTCCAGGAGGAGGGCAGGAGGAACTCAGAAGTGGCCAGACATGCTTCTTCCAGATTCCATGGCCATAGGTCTTCTGTGGTGTCTGGAGTCCTCGAGGAAAGGGAGAACCCCTTAGATGGGTCTAGATTTTTGAGCTAGTTATCCACCCAGCCCTCTGTGATCTGTATTCAGGAAACTGTGGAAAGAAAGAGAAGGGAGGGACAAAGACATCAGCTGGGTGCGAACCAATGGGCTCAATGGGGAGTGGTCCTCTCGCTTTTGACAGCTTGGAAGGATAGACAGGTCATCGCTGAGAAGAAAGGTTTCCTGTAGATGTCTGTTGATGTGCCTGCTCACCCAGACCATCAGTCCTGTGGTGACAGGTGTGGTGGGGATCCCTATCACCAGCTGACCAGTCACCCCTCCTTCCTCCCTTCCCCATAAAGCTGCAGTGCAGGCCACAGATGTCCCAGTGCCTTGCAGGAATACAGGGCTGTCAGCAGCATCCTCCCCATCCCACGACAGGCAACTGAGATCACATCAGCCACAGAGAAGAGGTGATAGTGGGGCCATGTGTGCACAGCCAGGTGGGTTACATAAAATAACCGCCTTGATCTGCACAGCAGCTGTGTGGGGCTGCTTACTGCTGCTTATAATTGCCTTTGTACAGATAAGGAAATTAAGCCTCAAGAGAGGGACTTGCTCAGGGTTGCTGCTCAGGTTAGATGCAATGCAGGTTTGAAGCCACCATAGCTCAGGCTCCTAAGCATCACCTTTCACATGAAGCCAAAACACCCTGGCACTAATTGAAGAAANTCAGGCTCCTAAGCATCACCTTTCACATGAAGCCAAAACACCCTGGCACTAATTGAAGAAATAGTCAAATGGGCCCCAAGAAATGCTAAGCTTTCGTCCTTGGCTTCTGTCCTGGAAGTTCAGCCCAGACAACAAAAAGCTTGCACTGGTTTATTTTCTCAAACACACACTTGTCCCCCTGGGGCTTTCTGGTACCAGCTTTTACCTTGGGGGCTTCTGTGGACTCACCTTAGGGACAGGTGCCGCCAGAGGCCGGGGCGGCTGAAGGCCAGCAGCAGAGGGCCGCAGCGTGGAGGTGCCTCCTGGCCTGGGGAGGTTCTTGCGGCCTGGCACTGGGTTCGCTGGGAGGGCCTTCTGGGGCGGTCGAGGCCTGGAGAAATCCTGGAGAGAAAGCAAAAAGCCTCACTCCAAGGCCAGAGGGGCCGATTGAAAGATAATGTTTCTGATATCTTAGGGGTCAAAATCAGATGAAAAAAAGGTATGTACTGTATGGTCCCATTTAAAAAGAAACTGTGTGTACGTGTGTATATAATGTGTATACATGCTCAGGAGAAAGCTTTTAGGGTGAGCAAGTTGGCAGTATCTGTTAAAATTAGAAATGATCATTCTCTGATCTCATAATTCCACTTCCCATTACCCACGTTAGAGAACTGTTTGCACAGGTGCACGCAAATGAAACTCCAGGGATGTTGTTTGCAGCACCCTTTGTGACAGTACAGAAATTATAAACACCCAAATTTCCATCAATAAAGAAATACCTCAAATTATAAAATCATATATGATGTAATATTTAAAAAGAATGAAGTAGTTGGGTATGGGCTGATATGGAAAGATGTTCAAGAGTCGTTGTTAAGTGGAGAAAACAAGCTGAAGTACGAGCTGCAGAGGACAGTTAACGTAACATATGTCACTGCACCCCCCGCCCCACTGTAAACGTAAGTGAACAGGAAAAAGTCAGGAAGGACACAGAC